>NC_056735.1:1986809698-1986942198 GCF_019279795.1 Protopterus annectens
AATGCCCAGGTTATGTCTTCAAATATGACCCCTACTATGCATAACATGTCTATCAGTCTGATATCTGACTGGCTTGTTATCAGGTATGATGTTAATAAATAATGGTGTACAGAACATATGCACCACTTACTGCATGACACATGTACAAAGGTTGACAGACTTGTGGCTGGCGCCACAAAGACTGGGACAATATTGGCATGTTGCTGTGATATCCTTATACATTTACTGTTGTAACAGGGTTTGTTGTGACATATGTCCTATAAGGGATATGAAGTCAGTAGCGCTCATGGCTGTCACCATGTACTGATTGCAGTCCTCAGACTATGCTTCTGCAGTTCTAAGATAGTTGATCTGTGAGTAACACAAGAAATATAAGACTCCAAACACTGGCCACTCTGCAGATATCCCTACAAGTGTGAGTTTCCTCAAACACATAACACTGTCATGACAGGTATTAAATCAATGTAAATCAGCCATATTCACACAAACCCTGTTAAACCAACATTACTCCAAATGCAGAAGAGCAACACTTACATTCTGTAGTCATGTCTGGAACACCCCCCTCCTGTTTGTTGGCCTGTCTACACAGTGATGTTGTTAGTGGTATATCCCACTACCATCTTTGATGCTGTTTGACAAACACCGACATGATGTCCTGCTCACAATGAATGAAAAGGGCAACACCCACATGATGTTGCTAGTTATAGGAGTGTGTCTCCATGGAATTGGTATGGAAATGTTACCACAGCTCTTCCACTTGCAATCAGCTAGTGGGAGACTGCAATTCATGCAGAGGCCATCAGATGATCATGAGCACCACTTACAAAACACAAGCTGCTGCCTAAGAAAAGCAGGTGTACTTCTCCACATCCACCAGAGAGGGAGTGATAGAGACAAACAGAGACAAAGTATGACAGGGAGGGGGTGAGAGAGTAAAACCTAAGCATGTTTGTGTCACACACTTACCAGTACATGGTTTCAAACCCCTGCCTGACTATGTACTGCTATCACATGTCTATGCAGTTATTGCATGGGCCACAGAGCTTACATGCTAGGTAGCTGTCCAATGGTATATTCAATAGTGAGTGACATCTGCAACAGTGTTAAAGGAGGGTTAAGGTAGGTGTAGTACATGTGCATGTCCACATGAACATGTATCAAGATCGACACAGCCACACTCTCTCAAGGACACACACACATTATCACCGTTGGCAGAGTCAGGATTAGACTTCCTAACTAGCTATTTTGCCACAATACGGTAATTCACAGGTGTCACATGTCAGGATGATATATGGGCAAAGGGTATGTCAAGTTGTCTGACATCAGAAGGCATGCTTAGTAGGCCAATGGGAGGTGTAGTGAGTGTGAATGGTGTCCAAATCATTATACTCCACAAACACAGACACAGATTTGCCAGTACTGACATGCATGGGTGCACTGCTTCACAGGTGTGTAGTGGTTGACTGTGCTAGAAGGCTGCACAAGGCTAGGTAAAGTGTATACCTTGGCATGAGGCCACATGACAATGGTCTGCAGTGTGACTCAGGGGTGTAGTGTCTGGATTGGCCCAGACAGGTGGGTATTGTCTTCACCATCCAGTCATCTGGGTTACTATTGTGGGTGGCCAGTGCTGTGCAATGCTTGCTATGCATGTGTTCTATATTCCATGACATAGACAGTGTCTGGGATGTGCACACGTACCACATGCATGTTCTGTGACATGTGGAAGTATACCTGGGGTGTCTGGGGCATGTTGTGCAGACAGATTGTTATCATCAGATGTGCTATTCCTGACCTCATGTGGTGAGAACTGGCAATGGACACCAGTTTGACCCTGCACCTACATTAACAGCATGATACAGGTATTCCCTGTTGTCAGTGGCATCTTTCCATACAGGGCATGTGTATAAGACATGGTATGTCCTTTGTGGGTTACATTTGCTGGTTCTTCAGTTGTTGCAGGCATCCAGTGGCGAACATAGAGAAGGAGCACTGTATGCAATGATTTGCTTATTGTAGGGATGGGACAGGGTGCCATGCCCTCTGTAGTCCACTGCAGTCACACCATGATTACTATCTGTGAGCAATAAGCAGGGAACTACGAACATAGTGTTTGTTGCATAGCCGAGTGTGTTTGTGTATGAGACATGTGTGGAGAGTTCTCTGGGTAATACAAGGGTTGCCTATATTGTTCACCAAGCCATGATGTCACATGTAGGGGTATGGATTGTCTACCTCAGCCTCTCTGCTGTTTGACATCTGTTATCCTTGTAAGGTGGACATTGTGACATATCATAGGCCCACCATATAAGAAATTTGCAAAACCCACTCCGCAATGAGTCCTGTTGTTACACACTCACAGCTACCTCCACACAGGATACATATGACAAACACATACACACACACCAAGTCTCACAGTTGCCATGTCTGGGATTAGAACTCTTACCTAACTAGTACATCACACTACAGCATTATGCAGTTATAGCACACACAACAGAGATTACTGGGCAAGTTTTTTCCCCAAAGGTGTATTTCAAAGTGAATGACATCAGCAGGCTTACCAAAGTAGGGCAATGGAAGTTGTACTGACTGTGAATGGCTTCAAAAGCATTGATCCCTACACAGACAAGCACACACACAAATCTTTACACTTGCCATGTCTGGGAATAGAACTCCAGCCTAAGTAGTACATCACACTACAGCATTCCACAGTTATAGCATGCACCACAGAGCTTACTAGGCTAGTCCTTCCCCAAAGGTGTATTTCAAGGTGAATGACATCGGCAACCTAGCCAAGGCTGGGCAATGGAAAGTGCAGTTCATAGGTTCATAGATTGATACTAAGCTATTGGGCCTAGGGCCTATACATGCCTAGACATGACAATTCCCTGACTATGTTTTCCCACAATATCTACTTCCCTGGACCTCTGTCTAGCAGGGCAGACGATATGATCCCCAGGGTCAATTTCATATCTCCCATCCAATCATCCAAGTTCCTTTTGAAGAGGGCCAAAGATGCACTCTGCTTGACATGTATGGGCATTCTATTCCAGAGTCTGGGGAGTCTCTGAGCTTGTATTGTTCATTGTGATGACAAGATTTGGATCCCTGATCATGTGGCTGTGAGGATTTGAAATTCTTTAAGTGTAGCATGTCTAACAGCTATGAGTTTGACATGGCATGGTATGTTAACAGAGATAGACTTTGAGAACACAATATGTGACAGAGTATAGCTTGATGAATTTCAGACAATCATCATAGGGCATCTGGTTTAGGCATGTGATTCATTTCGTGAGGTATGTCTGCAGTCTTTCTAGTTGTTGCAGATGCCTTGTGAGGTACATACATAATGAAACACCAAACCAATAAAAAATGTAAAACGTCATTCCAGGTATCAATGAAGGCTGTCCTCTGTACATTAGCACTGCTCAGAACATCCAGTATAATATCCAGTTCAAATAACCCAGCAGGGCATTTCCCACATAAAACAAATTTTTAAACTTTTACAAACAAAAAACAGATTAAGGGCTTTCATCTCCAACCAGGAGACTTCATCAGAAACATCTACCATAAATACATTAGTTCTTTATATAATGAATGAAATGAATACCAAGCACTCTATTGGTCTACCAATTAGTTCAAGACAGCATCAATTAACCCTTCGTTGCCACAATATAATGACATGATAATGCAACCACCTATTGACACCTATTATACTGCAAAATGTTATATCTAATTTATGTTTTGCATACATACTTTTTCATAAATACACTCCAGAAATAATAAATAGTTATAAAAATGTATAGGTTATACATATAAAATTGTAGTTATATTGTATATCACTAAACCAACCAGGTAGGGACTAAAAAACAATGTCAAAAACATGGACATAAAGGATAAAACTAAAAATAGACATGAAAAAATAACCAACCAACACTAGTTTAGGGGTAAAAACAAATGTTCAGGTACCATGCATTTAATTTTATATACATGTCTAAAACCATATAAGATAATAAATTTTAAATATTTTAAAATTAAAATTAATAATTATTGCAATATGTATATTAAAATATATGTTGGATCTATATATAAATATTGTATATAAATATCAAATAATGTATGCAAATATGTATAAATAAATTAAATATGTTACAACAATTTTAAACAACAACTTTAAAAACAATGAGTATGTAAAAATCGAGGTATCTATAGTTGTATAATAATGGGAAGTGGTGTTGCATCTAATGTAAAGTATCTAAATTACATTATTTGCATCTGTTTGAATCCGCGGAAAGCAATTTCAGGGCAGGCGTGATGGAGATATGCTTGTTCAGGCCCGAACTATAACATGCGTCTAGTCTTAATTGCCAGATCATTTCTCGAAATTTCCAAATGGGTCTCCCAATCACCCCCCCTTTCATTATGTCAAACTTCTTCTAACACCCAAAATTTATAGTCTGTATCCTTACATTTCAACATATG
Source organism: Protopterus annectens (assembly GCF_019279795.1). Classification (NCBI taxonomy): domain Eukaryota; kingdom Metazoa; phylum Chordata; order Ceratodontiformes; family Protopteridae; genus Protopterus; species Protopterus annectens. The sequence continues at coordinate 1,986,814,181 of NC_056735.1, forward strand.
TCTGTATAGGGCGTTATTTTCATTCTTTTTATTAATCTCCCGTATATGTTCGTAAATGCGTATTCTTAAATTACGTTCTGTTTTTCTAATGTAGTATGCCCAACATGTACAATATGCCAAATACACCACCCCTTTAGTATAACAACTACAGCATGTCTTACCACTAATCTTAAAACTAATGCTAGGTATATCTAGTTCCTTTGTATCAGCTATAAAAGAACATTGGGCACACTTCCCACATTTAAAAGTACTAGCTTTTGGGCATGTCCCACCTCAACCATCATTCTGTTTCCTCTCCAATATATTTTTTAAATTCATATTCTTTTTGAAACTGTATATCAGTTGTTTTTGAAACACATCCACTCTTGTGGGCATCCTATTAAACATAGCCCAAATCTCATCTATACACTTTTTTATCCATCTCACTTCCATGTGGAATGTCAAAGTCAAATACGGTAATTCACCATCCATTGATTCAGTATTATTTGTAACTGTCTTATTTGTAATGCTTCCACCAATGGTCAATAAGGGTAAATAAGTTGTACCCCATCCTTCCACCATAACTTTCTTCATAGAGTTGATCAATTCGTCAGGATACTCCCTTTCTCTAAACATTTTTTGAACATTATCTATTTCTTTCATGAAATCAGATTTATTGGAGGTTATCCTTGCTATTTTAATCATCTGTCCCTTAATAATATTCTTTTTAAGGTTATGTGGGTGGTCACTGTCCTAGTGTAGATATGAATTAGAATAGCATTCCTTTCTATATATACTAGATCTATACATCTTGTTTGTATGGTCTTTTTTCAACTTGACATCCAAATAATGTATTTCCTCTACACCAATTTCATGTGTAAATTGTAAAAATCTAGTACTACAATTTAAATAATTCATAAATTCTGATATAATGTTTTTGGTTCTGTCACATAGAATAAATATATCATCCAAAAAACGGTAGCACCCCACAATATTTTGATAAAATACTGAATTAAATACACGTTGTTCCCAATATAACATTATAATGTTAGCATATATGGGTGCACACGATGAACCCATCACCACTCCATCTGTTTGATTATAGAAATCCCTCTGAAAGTAAATATAATTGTATCTTAATACAAGTTCCATATTTTCTAACACTAATTTAAAATCATCTGGGGTCAAAAAGTCAAACTCAACTAACATTTGTTCATACCAGGTTAAGCCTTCAGAATGGGATATTACCGAGAATAAATCCTTAACGTCTATGGTAAGAAAAATAATATTGTCCTTGAAAGGACTAGTCCCAATTTTGTTCAAAAAATCACATGAATCTATCAAAATGTGTGGATGCTTGGGGTAAAACTTCTTTAATTTAGTGTCCACATATATGGCCAGTGGTTGAGTTTTAGATCCTTGTGAGGTAACTATTGGTCTTAAGGGTGGATTATCCACCCCTTTTGTGTATTTTGGGAATGCCAAAGATGGCTGGAATTACTGGTTTAGGTACCCTTAGAAAATGGTATAAGTTTATGTTAATCAGTCCCTGCAACAGATTGTCTTCAGTTATCAAGTCAATTTTTTTATATGACATATTTAACGTGTTTCTTTGATATGATAACATATCTGCTGTCCAAGTCCAGTATGTCCAACATCCTATTTGTATAGTCCCACCGATCCATTAGTACCACACCTCCTCCCTTGTCCGGTTTCATGACCTGGATTCTCTCGTCCTCACTTAATTCTTTAAGTAGTTTCTTCTCACTCTGTGTTAAGTTAAAATTAGTCATCCTAGTCCTAGCATATTCATTCCTTATCATGCTAGTAACACACATTTCAAAGTTCTGTATATCCTGCTGTGGGGGGGATTATAGGTACTTCTTTTCCTTAGTGTATTACTATGAGTGTAATGCTGGTCATCCTTGAATATATGTGCAAGTTTAATTTCCTAGTAAACAACTTAATATCAAGTATCACATCTTCAATATTTGGTCTTTTTGCTGGTACAAAGGTAAAACCTTTTATAAATAACTTAAAATAATCATCATTAACCATCAGATCCGTGTAATTATAAATTTTAAAATTGTTTTGTATATGCACGGTAACCTTCTTCTCAGTGTTAATAATATCATGCCCATCATCCCTATTATCACCTATTGTTATCCCATTTATGTTATCATTCTCTGTTATATTTTGTATATTTCCAATAGATAAACTTTCATTTATATCCTGTAGCCCTTCTTCACCTGATGACATGTATACTGGTTCCCCATCACCTCCACATAAGAGGGTTGTTGGACCAGGTTCCGAATTCTCTCTGACCTCCTTGGTCCTTTGCCCCCAAAAGGGCTACCCATACCTCATTTGTCATTCTCATATCCTTGGTATTGGTTACTATCATTATTGTATTGAGGTTTATAACTACTATTCTCCCTAGACCTCGTGTATTCTTCATCATCCTAATAAGTATAATGTAAATTGGTGTCCCTATATCTATTGCTATTGCCAAAATTCCTTTTCTTGTTATCACAGTAATAAGCTCTCCCTTGTTGATATTTGTGAATATCTCTCTAGTTTAGACAGTTTCCTCTTGTGGTTCTTTGTAATCAAATTATCCACATCCTGCAAACTTCTTAAATACACATTTTTAAATTCTGCAACTGTAAACAACAGGTCTGCATTTATCTCCTTGTTAAGCCTATCAACATCCTTTTTACATTGTTCCATCAATATTTCATTGTTTTTAATCATGGCTTTGAGAATAGCAATATCACAATCATTTAATATATTACTAATAGTTTTAAAGAACTCAGTGTCCTCATAAGTATTATTGGGAAACTTGTTTAACCTGAAGTCTTTCGGCACAATTTTCTGTTCGATACATTTTGTAAAGTACCAGTTATCCAGCGCTAATGTTTTATATCTGGTTAACTGGGTTTTAAAAGTATTACATTTGTCCTTGTAAGGGGAGTTTTCTGCCTGGTTCCTCTCTCTTTCCCTCGTTGTAGTGGTAAAGGATTTCTCCAACCATATGTTAAAATCCATGTTAGCATAGGTTTGTAGCTGCCTCGCTGTCTGTGGGTCATCTATTATTGAATTTAGGGCCCACTGTATTTATGGGAAAAAAAACAGTATGTATGCAACAGATAAATTAGATATAATATTTTGCAGTATATTAGGTGTCAATAGGTGGTTGCATTATCATGTTATTATACTGTGGCAACAAAGGGTTAATTGATGCTGCCTTGAACTAATTGGTAGACCAATAGAGTGCTTGGTATTCATTTCATTCATTATATAAAGAACTAATGTATTTATGGCAGATGATTCTGATGAAGTCTGGTTGGAGATGAAAGCGCTTAATCTGTTTTTTTCATTTGTAAAAGTTTAATAAATTTGTTTTTATGTGCGAAATGTCCTGCTGAGTTATTTAAACTGGATATTATACTGGATGTTCTGAGCAGTGTTAGTGTATGGAGGACAGCCTTCATTGATACCTGGAATGGCATTTTACATTTTTTATTGGTACATACATAAGGGTCCATTGTAGTCTGTACTGGGTCTACTGAGAGATGACTACAGTGGGACGATGGCCTCCTTTTTCCTGGATGTAAAGCCCTTAGTGGTGAGGTGTGCCACATAGGTGGGTTTCCTGACTGTTGTGGTGATGTGGTTATCAAAGGTGAGACCATTGTCCACCTGTGTCCCTAAGTTTTTTATCACACTTTAGGTGTTTAGTGTACTGCCACCTATGTGGTACTTCACAAGTACATGTCCCTTCCCAAAGGGGATAACTATAAATTTCTTGGCATTGATCTTGAGGCCATGGCACAGGCACCAAGCATGTCTTTCTGTAAGGCCCTTCTGTAGAATATCCACATCAGGTGGGGATTCAATATTGGCTCCCAGTGTGTAGTCATCTGCAGCCTTTGTTTGCCAGAGTCCCTTACTGTTGGACTGTACTTCAGAGGAGTAGATGCCAAACAAGGTTGGTACCAGAAATGAACCCTAAGGTACTCCAACTGTCACTTGTCTCGGGCTAGGGTTGATGTCACCTACATTTACAGTGTGGGTTCTTTCAGTACAGCAGTTGGCAGCCCATCGGGTGACATAGGGATTAATGGCCAACTTGATACATTTATCTATGATTCCAGACTGGGGGATGGCAATGAAGGCCTTGGTGAGGTCCAGATAGGCTGTATGAACTACCTTATCCTCGCCCACAGCTCTGGAGATGGATTCACAGTTGTCAATCAGGTTGAGGTGACATAATTGGCCCTTCACAAACCCAACCTGGTTGGGGGTCAAGTGTTTGCAGGTTGCCAATGTCTTTGTTTTAATTTCCATGACAATACATTCCATGGCCTTGCAGATCAGGCACATCATACTGCTGGGGCTGTAGTTCCCAGGTTCCAAGGTGGATCCCCCCTTGTGGACTGGGATAACTGTAGCTGTGCACCACACAGCGGCCACAAAGCCTGAGGTGTGGCTATAATTAGACATGGCATGTAGGTGAGGTGCCAGTTCAGTTTGTAGCTAATGTAGTACATAGCCCGGGATGTTGACTGGTCCCATGGCTGCTGTTGTCATAGCTCTGGATAGTGTGGTTTTTACCTAAGTGGCCATTATTACTAGAATCTGGCAACCATTCCGTGTTGAGATGGGCCCTTTTGGGGGTGGGAGGGGGGTGCAGTTGGTACTGAATCAATCTGCCAGGATATTGGAAATATCACTGGGAGCAGTATATGTAATACCATCCTGTTGTAGCTCAGAGCACATCTGAGCATTGCCATTTAGATTCCTCACATAGCTATGAAACGGCTTGCAGTTGTCTTTGACATCTTTGCCTATATTATGTTCGAAACTAGCTGTGGTGGATGTTATGAGGGATCTCTGCTTCTTACTGTGACTGGTAAGGGAGTATTTTGCATCCTGGAAATTCCCGTTTCTGCAACAGTTTCCTCCTTTTGTTGTATAGTATGTTTATGTCAGGGAGCTGCCAGATTGTCTTCCTTTTGTTGGTGGGGAGCATTTTGGTTCTATATTGGATGTCACAATTCATTCCTGAGTGGATGCGCTCATACAGTGCCTTCATGTAGGATTCAGAAGTTGTCCTTTTAGTTCCCATCTGCATGGGTATCATGACGTTAGCCACGTCTGACATGTGTAGCATGATGGCTTTGGAGATGTGTGTTACAGAGGTTTTGTTATTGGGGTGTGGGGGAGGGATGTTGATGTTAAGGGTGATTATCTCATTTGCAGACCTGACCACCGATGGGTGACCATAGGTGTGGAGCATTGATTTATAATGTTGGTAATGACCAGGTCTAGGATATTTGAGTCCCTGGTGGGACTATGGGTTACTTGATCCAGGGCATTGGGAATTATGACGTCCAAGAACCATTGGGCACACGTGTTGGTACACAAGTAGTTTCCCCAGTTAATGGCAGGGTAGTGCAAGTCACCCAGTATTAGGGTGTTTGCTTATAACATAATATTTCACAGTATGTTTCAAAAGCTGTAGTGGGAATCATGGGGCATGGTGGGGGATCTGTAGCAAGCTATACAATTTGGAATGCAGTCTGACCTAGTGTTAGTTTCACTGTGTGTATTTCAGACACATTCTGTTGGGCATGTAGCCTGGTGTTGTGAATATCCTTGGTGAATATGGACTCTCCTCCATCTTTATTGCTTTGGTCCTGGTTTGGTGGCCAACAGGTGTGGTGAGAGCTGTGCCTGTTATTGCAGGGGTGCTCTCAGGAGCCTGGGGTCAGATCTCTGTTACTGCACAGTTATCAATGTTCTTCATTTTTAGGTGTGCATAGTGACTGTGAATGGCCACAAGGACATTGACCTCTACACACACACAGTTTCACAGCTGCCATGTCTGGGAATAGAATATGCAGTTATAGCACACGCCACAGAGCTTATTGGGCTACTCCTTCTCCAAAGGTGTATTTCAAAGTGAATGACATCAGCAGCCCTGCCAAAGTAGGGTATTTGAAATTGCAGTGAGTGTGACTGGCCTCAAAAGCATCAATCCCTACACAGACAAACAAACACTTACACAAACATTTACACTTGCCATGTCTGGAAATAGATTTCTTACCTAACTAGTATATCACACTACAGCATTATGCAGTTATAGGATGCACCACAGAGATTAATGGGCTATTTTTTCCCCAAAGGTGCATTTCAAAGCGAATGACATCAGGAGGCTTGGCATAGTAGATTGTAGTAACTATGAATGGCCTCAACAGCATTGCTCACTACACAGATAAACACACAAAGTTCTACAGTTGCCATGTCTGGGAATAGAACCCCTGTCTAAGTAGTACATCACACTACAGCACTACACAGTTATCGGATGCACCACAGAGGTCACTGGCTATTTCTTCCCCAAAGGGGTATTTCAATGTGAATGACATCAGCATCCCTGCCAAAATAGGGCATTTGACATTGTAGTGATTGTGAATGGCCTCAAAAGCATTGATCCCTACACAGACACACACAGTTGCCATGTCTGGAATTAGAACTCCTACCTAACTAGTACATCACACTACAGCATTGTGCAGTTAGAGGATGTGCCACAGAGATTACCAGCTTAATACTTCCCCAAAGGTGTATTTCAAGGTGAAGACATTGGCAGGCTTGCCATAGTAGGGCAATGGGGAGTGCAGTGTGTGTGCATGGGCCATAAACCATTCATCTTGAGGCAGACACACAACACTCAGGCACACACAGGTTTATATTCCACAGGTACGTGTATGCAACTGCTAGATGACTACTGACCTGTACAGTCATGTTGCACAGTTAGCACTAGCACCACAGACACTATAGTGCACTGCTGAGGGATACCACAGGCTTATGTCTACAGGGATTGACATTTGCACATTATGTGGTTTTATCCAATTGGATGTGTGCTGAGTGGAACAGGCCTCATGATGGGAGTCTCTTTGTCGCTGTCTGTCACTCTCTTCCACACATCTATGTATGTGTGATTTTGGCCTATTATAGTGTGATGTCATTGGATATATGTCTGTATTCCTATCCAATGTGTGTGCAAGGTATGACTGGTGTGTACTGAGGAGTGTGTGCACTAACATGTGTGACTGTCAGATATGTATAGTCCACTGTTGTTTCCAGACATGGGCTTCATTTCTGTAAGTATGGGAGCATGCCCAGTATAACCTTCTGTATTGAATCTGTGAATCCATTCCAGGTAGATTGTACTCCAGTGCAGGCTTTTGTGTTCTACACCTACAGCTAGCAAACTGTTTCTGCAGGATATCTGTAGATTGGTTGGCAATATGGGGTCAAAATGTGCAAAAGATAGTGGGTTACTGTAGGTAATTGTGTCTATGCTGCTTCTGCTACATGATCTTGATGTTAGCAGAGATATTCAGACATATGTACTGTTTTACACTGTGATGTTTTATGTCATCAAGTATTGTCAGGTATACATATTTGCTTGCAATGATGTCCTGGGGAACACAGGGTGAATGTGGCTGTGTACAGTATTGTGTTCTGCAGCCTACATATTCTTGCACAATCATGCCATTCTAGAGGGGAAGACACAGACACTTGCTGCTGGGCCTGTGTAAATGGTTCAGCACCTTGGTACAGTGGTGTCTGAGGATCCCATGTTGTGCATCCATTGACATGACACTATGGCCATATCCTGCTGTGGCCGTACCTCACTGCTGTACAGATTCACACAGGTTACCCAGAGGCAGGGGTCATAATTCTGGACATTACCCCTTCACATTGTGGTTATGAGAAGGTTTGTAGTCATCCATTCCTGCGTTTGCAGGCAGGGATAGTATGTGCACATAGCTGAGTTTCGGACTTCACACACTCCATGCCGCCCATGTTCCTACCCCCCCCCTCTATTATTCTATCCTCTTTCAAACATTATGCAAACATTATCTGATATGTTCCCTATAGTCATCACCTCATCACAGCAGTAATTTAGTGTTGGTCCACAGTTCATGCAGTAGGACTTGGTGGACATGTTACTGGGATTTGTCGACATGGCCTTGCATTTGGGGTCTGTGGACTGTGTTATGTTGTTATTTGGGAGTCCATGACATAACATACATTGGCAGTGTGGGTGAAACACAGGCCTTTGGCAGAGGACTGCAGGCCATTTGGTCGTGATGCAGGCCAGCTGTAGCAGGCCGTTGCATTGTGTCACTCCTACAGTCCCAGACTGCATTACACTATATTTCCCTGAGGAGACAGGGTAGGAGTACAAGGTGTTAATGCCAATACTTTCTGTCGTTATTGATCCAGTGGTGTGGATGCTGGCAGGTTGCTGCTTACAGCTAGGGACACACCTACATGGTACACCTGTTCTGCATGCTGCATTCTTTGGCTATTGCCATACAGAGGTAGGGGTCATATTGTACTCATTCCCAACAGGGATAAGACCGGAGAAGTACCTGTGGGTGTTGGTGGAGTGAGCTGGGTGCATGTGTGCTATGGACACTACTTGCATCTGACTCACAGATATGCATGGGACATTCCAGTTATGCTGGCTTGTGCAGGGACATCAGCTGTTTCTCAAAACTTCATACCTGTGACCTTTGTGGTCTGCCAGTGTTTGGACAGATGACATCGGTATTCCCTACTACAAGTCCACCTAATGTGCTACTTACCTGTATGCACAATTCCAATGGTGTGTCTATTTGACAGTTACATATTATGCAATGTTTGTCTGGGATACTTCCCCCTGTCTACTGCTTGTATGTCTGGTCCCACATTCATGCCATGTCCATTTTTCAGATGGTGACACATATTACTTCAATACATTTACTATGGCTTACTGCTGGAATATGTTTTGCTGGGAAGCATTGTTTTTGGCACTGCAGTTGTGAGAACTTTGCCCTGTCATTGGCAGTACTGGCCAATGGCCACCAGGTCAAACCTCACCATGCATACATACTGACCACTCTCACACAATATACAACACACACCAACCTAGCACACGCAGCCCTGCATATTGTACACATGCTACAATCTATACTGCTACCTTGGCCAGCTCAAGTAATCTGTGCTCCACTGTTACTATAGCTACACATACATGTTACTACATTTCTGCATAGGATTGGGGGGGGGGATACACTTGACACTTGTACACATTCCATGACTGTACTGGTATTTCAGGTACTCTATTTCATTCTGTATTCTGACCTATCATGCTGACTAGAGGCATATCAGTGTACTACAGGTCTTAGGTTTGATTGATCTACATTTCAGTTTCAGACTTCTTACCCTTCAGAACTAACATCCCACTGCCTGACCTGTTATAGTCTGTCTGTGTAGGTCTGGGGGGATGTTCTCCATAGCCATCAATCAGAGGCCTTAGCACAGCCTTTGTTTGTGTTTGTCTATGCCTGCCCTGCTGCCTGAGACTGTTGTTGGGTATGTGAGCCTCCCTGACTGGAACGTGTGTGTCCTATGGACACACATGTGGCCCAGCACATTTCCTGCAGTGAGCTTTGTCACCTTTTCTAGTACTTGCTACTATGGTGACATCAATATTTGTTACAGATCTCATGCTGCCCCTATAGGTGTCTACTATCTACTGACATCCCATTCAGCCACCCAATTCCCTTGCATGCTCACATCCATATCATAGATACAAGTAACAACACATACTACTCCATTCGGCAATTGATAGGGAGAGTGACTTACCTTGTGTCTGTGCCAGTATTGAAGATGGTGCTGGAGGGCTTACTATGTCAGATGCACATAGTACACTCCCTATACATGGTTAAGCACAGGTAGTGTCATGTTTGGCATCCTTTTTACTGTATGTGTGAGTCAGAGAGAGGTGTCATTTCTTGGGTTCCTACCATGTCAGTATATGTGCTATGCATTGCCTCTTTACCACATCCTGGGCATACTGGGCACACCTCCTTTTGCCTACTGGGGTAGGCTCAGGTTGTTCCTACTTCATGTCACTCTGTGCCTGTGCAGGCCTTGGCAATAGTGGGGGGCTGTGTTGCCCTGCCCCATGCTGTTCCTGCTGCAGCTGTATTCATAGGATCATATTATGTAGCATGGCACATACAACGACAATTTGGGTACATGTAGCTGGTGAGAACTGCAAGGCTCCACCAGATGTGTCCAGGCACCAGAACCATGACTTGAGCATCTCAAACACAAGCTCTATCATGATTCTGGTCTGTGCGTGTACCTCATTATAGAGTTCTTGTTTGGGTGTGTGTGCATTTCTGTTGGGTGTCATCAGCCACGGCTCCAGTGCATAACCAGCATCCCCCACTAGGTGGCCGTAAGGGATGTCCCCATTGGCAAATCTCTGGTGCATCTGCATCAGATGCCAGATGTGGGAGTCGTGGTAGCTTCCAGGGCAGCCCACACACACATTAATTATAATGCCCCGGGCATCGGACACAACCTGGCAGTTGATCGAGGGGAAGCCCTTGTGGTTGATGTAGACCCTACCCCACTCACCAGCTGGTGCTTTGATGCATATGTGCATGCAGTCTATAGCACCCACTAACTCAGGGTATTCTACTATTTGGTGGAAGAGACGCATGTTGCTGGCCAATGCATTACGGCTGTTGTGGAAATATATGTGCTCACCGGCATGTGTTGATTTGGCATCCAGGAACTGGTGGAGTACCGTGGATGCTGATGCCTGTGAGATCCCCATGATATCCCCAGTTGGCCTTTGGAAGGTACCTGTGGCTAGTATCCTAAGGCCTAGACATACCTTGGTATCCACTGGGATGGGTTCCCCTCTGTTGGTTCTGTGTGTGAGGTGCGTTTGCACAGCTTAACAATTTGCTGTAGGAGGTCCCTGACCACCCTATAGCGCTCCACTATCTCCAGCTTATGTAGATCCTGGTAGGTTACTCTGGGTCTGTACACTCTTCTCCTTCTCCTCACGGTGGGCTGGTCATCAGCATTCTCATCCTCACCACCCTCATCCTCTTCCACATTTTGATTTATGATAGCTGCTGCAGCCCCTATCATTTTGTTGCTTTTGTTTGGTAAAATTTCCCCACTTTTGTACATTGGTGGTGTATAATTTGTGGGAAAAGCCAGAGGGGAAAGGTGTTTGCATAGTTTATAGTGGTGTGCTGGGCTGGGCTGGGCTGCTGGCTTTGTAATTGACTGATTCTGATACATTTCACCTGCCAGCTATGCTAGTTCTCCTTGATTACCTTCCTACTGCTGTTTTCCCTTCCCATTACCTTCCTATTTAAACCCAGGGGCACACCTCACAAACACAGTGCTCAGATATGCATGGAGCTGCTATTTCCTGGTTTACTTTTTTTCCTTTAAAACACGGTGCCCAGCGCACACCTGTTTAGGCAATGTAAAGAGTACTAGGCAGCCTCAGACACACACCCTTGTTTAGTTCTGCTAATGGAAAAATTGTGATTTTGGACAGAATGCTTATTTCAATTTTTTTTTTATTTTTGGCCCGATCTCGTTTACACACCGCTGCCCTACACTTAAACAGCTGAAATTGGCTAAAAAAAATAAAAGTTATTTTTTTTATTTTTGCAGCTGTTTTCCATGCCAGTGTCCATATATTTGGCCATTGACATGCTTTACACATTATATACACCCTTTATTTGGAGCTGTCATGGCTCCGTTTTGTAGTTTGTAGAAATGTAGTCGGTCACTAACCGAGTACATTTCTGCAGACTACACTAGTCCTGTACGGCCAGCTGCCAGCTTCCTGGATCTCAAATTCACCTTATTTGCATGTTTTTCACCTGCAAATGGGGTAATTTGTACACAGGAGCTGTGTCCGTGCAGGAATAGTGTAGGAGCGCTCATGCACATCCCGGGAGCTTATTCCTGGATCGCACGGCAGCCATTTTGCCTCCAGCAGCTCCTGCACTATTCCTACTTGCTGTGCAGAGCTTGCTGAATCCTGGGGTCTGTCTTGTCTTACTTGGTTATATCATGTCATGCTCTTCTTAAAATACCATCTTCCCCTTGTGCTTCTTAAAGTTTATGTGGCTTACCTGTAAATCCACTAACTTAGGATTACTTTGTTCACTAGTTTGTCTTGAAGTGGAAGATATGGCTTTCTCTCTCGAAAAGGGTAGTTCTAGACATAATTCTCATACTGCTTTAGTTTTTAAAACCTGGGAAGTTCACTTTTTCTTTAACTTTCTGTTCCCATGAAATGAAATGGGTTTTGAACTCTGAATAGATATTTGTTTGCTTGTTTTTGTTAACTAGGAAAGTTGAGGATGCCTGTGAAAAATGCTCCAAAATTGTTACAACATTTTAACAGAGAACAAATTTAAAAAGTCACTGGTTAAAATGGTACATTTTTTACAACTTTTACAATTTTCTTAACTATCGCTATTTCAGAGATTATTACTATTTTTTTTCTGATGTTCCTCATTTAAGATCTCTAGTTCTTTCATTCTGTCATGTTTCAGTGCTAGCACTTCTGGTAAATCTCTTGCATACTTTTGTTTTGCACAAAATTTCCTATCAGTTCATCTTCACTTTGTGTACAGACAATTCTTGCAGTATTGGATTTCTATTTTCCTATTATTAGTTTGAGTTTCCGGTAACAAGCATGATCCTTTTAACTGTCAATCCATAACCAGATTCTAGCCCCTTTTCTAGTTAAATGATAAGTTCCTTCTCTTTGTTTTGATTTTATACATCGATACAAGTACTATTGACTTGTTCCCTCCACATATTTATATTGAATGGATATATCAAGCTATTATTAAGGGTATCAGCCTGCCATATTATGTCTATGGGTGTACCTCCTCCCACATTGTCCACAGTGCTTTAAAATAGATTAAATATTTTTCTAATATAACATAATGAGTTGAGTCAAGGGTTAGAGCTTAAGGATGCAAATGTTTTCCTAGAACTGTTAGAATTTTGTTGTATAAGAGCATATTTGTTTCAGGGTGGCCATGGTGGTGCAGTGGTTAGCATTGTCACCTCACAGCAAGAGGTTCTCCAGTTTGATCCTTGGCTGGGGTGCCTTCTGTGCGGAGTCTGCATGTCCTCCCTGTGGTCGTGTGGGTTTCCTCCGGGTGCTCCGGTTTCCTCCCACATCCCAAAGACATGCAGTAGGTGGATTGGACACTCTAAATTGGCCCTAGGTGTAAGTGTGTGCACGTGTGTGCCTTCTGTGGAAGGTTGGGCACCAGGCTGGCAATTCGACACTGTAAAACTCCACTGCCAATCATGAGCGGACAGGTGATCCGCTGTGGTGACCCCTAACCGGGAAAAGCTGAAAGAAGAAGTAGAGCATATTAATTTCAATTACCATAAATCAACATCACCTCCACTTATTGCATTTTATTAATTTTATCTTTTCATATAAGAGAATGTTTGTCAAAGGTAATCATTTTGAAGTTTTTAGCAGAGCGTGAAGTTCTCTTCCATCTAAAAATATAATACATTTCAGTACGTTGGTCGAAACAATGACATAATGTAGACTCAGTTTTCATGTGCAGCATGCATATCTTCTCATTTCCACTACTAGCAGTCTCTTCCCTATTATATCTTCCCTATTTAGTAGAACAGAATCTGATTATGTGTTCCCTTTCTCTGCATTTGAAACCATTTAACCCATCACCTGCTGCCTTTTTGCTAGCACAAGATTGTACGTTTCTTACTGCAACATTAGAGTTAGAAGCAAACAATTCAGTTTTAAAGTTTGTGTCATTAACTAAAAGTGCTCTGCTAACATTACTAAGTTGTCAGTTATTTTGGTATCACTTTAAAATATTCACTTTCATATAGTAGAAAGTAAAACTTTTGAGCATGTCTACTATTAGAATGTCTAAAATTTTTACGTTTTTATTTCTTTCATGTTCTATCCATAATTTTAAAATATGTTTCAAGTCATGTATCTGACCTTTGCATTAAAAGATTAATTGTAGAATTGTATGGCTTGCGCTTTGGAAATTATCCCAACCCAGCTAAGAATTTTATTTTTAAAATACCATAGACTATGCAATAAGTCCTCCTTATATTCATATATGTATTTAATGCTCCTATTATCAGTTGATATGATGGTCTGTTTACTCACTATGCTTTGTTATTTTGTCATGATTTTCCTGGATAGTGTAGCATTCAAAAATTTTAAGGTAGAATTCCTTGTCATCCTTTTGGATAATTTTTTGTAACAAGCACATTTCTGGTGTAGGGTAGCTATTACATTGGTTAGTAAAAATACATTTTTTTCATTTGTAATAGCTTTTTTATCATTCTCTGCTTTTGATTCTAAAGCCATTTCAGAAGTTCCTCCATGGTTGAATGTCAAATAAAGCATACTAGAAAATAACCAGGAACAGAAACAAAATGTCTCCAGTTATAAATTCCTTGAGGAAGTTTTAGCCCAAACAGCTTACGTATTTGGCAGCAGAAATATGGCATGAAATGATATATTAGCAGGTTCTTGGCCACCACTAGCAATACACACATCACTAGTGTAAGTCTGGAAACATATTGGAGGCACAGTTTTAGATAAATACACAGTTTTTTCTAAGCGAGAACAGAAAAAAATGGACAAATAGTCCTGTCATATTTATGCAGTTTATCAAAACTGAGAACAGCGCCTTGACATCAGACTTTACAGTCCACATCATCTATCAAAATTATAGGATCTTTACTCCAGTGTGTTCATCTCAAAAACACAGTTAAAGGCCCCGTCAAGCCTTATCATCAACTTCAGCCCCATTCTGACAAACGTTCTCAGATGCATTTTGCATCATGCTGTGTCCTCACCTTACTCCAACTGGGCTGTTGAACTACATGGGTTTTGGTCCTTTGATAAAGTCCTTACTTCGTTCCATGATGAGTTTCAAACTGAGGAAATTAATTCCTGTTTTTTTTTTTTTTTCTGTAAATGACCAACCTGTTTTTATGCAATCAAAAATGGGCAAATTGCACCTCAATATCTAAAACAACTGACTGGCTGAAAAAAAATTTCAAGAACTCTTACAAATACAAGTCTCATTACCAATGTTAAAGGCAGATTCTTCATTTTTCTCTATACAAAACACTGTCAAAGGTGCATTCCATGTTTGTCCATACACAGTATGTTATATACATGTGTGTGCATGTGTACACACTGAAGAAGCAATGGGGCAAAACGGGTATGTGTTTATTGCTGCCATGATCTTGGATTAAACTAATTTAACATTTTCTATTTGGTTGTTTTTTCACTTATTTCCATTTGGGATCATTACTTTCAAGGTGCATACATATATATATATATATATATATATATATATATATATATATATATATATATATATATATATATATATATATATATATATATATATATATATATATATATATATATATATCTTTACACACACACACACACACACACACACACACACACACACACACACACACACACACACACACACACACACACACATACAAGCACACATCTATTTATCTATTTATTGGTATTGCATAGTATCTTTAATGTATTTTGCTTTGTTTATTTTGTATGGACAAGGACCTTTTTATCCAAGAATGAGTTACAACAGAGAAAAATAACAATGCATTCTACAAGTCAATCAAGCATTTAGCAAACAACTAAAAGAGAATTATATAGAAGAACAATAAAAATCACTGGCCATATAAGATTAATAAGAAAAATCTGACCCTGAGCAGGTTTGGTCTAAACCACTAAAACTTTAAGGTACACATTTATAAATATTAAAAGTTATTTAAATATTCATTGCTGAAACCGTACCTTGAAATGTTATGGTGCACTTGTGAGAATATCAAATGCTATTCAGATATCCAGTGCTAAAATGGAACTGCTGACAATATCAGTTCACTCAGAAATACATAATTTTAGTGAGACGCACTCTATTTTACCATACTGGAACAGGAAAATGGATTTTCCCTAGGTGGAGGAATAAAGGAGATTTAATGGAGATTATGTACAATAGCTAACTGTACTAAAGTGTCATAAGTTTTATAATACATGACACAGCTATATGCCAAGGCGAATTAGTCATTTTGTAGCAAAGATTTTACTTCTTATTTCCTTTTTTGCATTCACACATATAATGCCATGTAAGGGTCTATATTGGATCGCCAACATCTTTGTTCATCAATGGCTTATTCATCGACACCTATCTATTGAAACTAACTTCAGCAAACACCGATTTTTTTATAGGGTAAGTAACCAATTGGCCAACACCACAACATTGGAGCTGGTATATATAGTTAGGGGGTTGTGGGGGGCAAAGCCCCCAACTTGAGTGGGTTTGATTTAGTGCAATATGTTTTTCAGTGGGGTAGTGGCCAATTGGTTACTTACCCTGTAAAACTGAAAAGAAGATTTCGACAATGTAATACAGACCACCATGTAACCCTATCAGACCATCCCCATATTACAGATGACTGGTGTTAATCCATTTCACTCAGTGAAGTGGATCACAATTAATGTATCTTAAAGCAGTACAAAATTACAAAAAGACAAACATGAGTACAATAAAAATAGCTTTACTGATATGATTCAAATTTGACATTTCTGTAAAATGAATGTATATTTAATAAAGAAGAGTGGCATGAAAAATGCTAAAATGCTGAAATGATTTATTTTAGAATGCTTCAGTTTGTTTATATTATCTATAAACTCTGCGTCATTAAATTTCATTTACAAGTTTTAAAAATATTTAATTTTTTCAGTTGATATACGTAACATAATAAAATAAATGAAATATACAAGATTTGTAATATTTGAAAACAGCATAAGTAATTAATAATAATTATGATGTAACATGCATTGCTATGTACAAACTAAAAAGTGCTAATATAAGATACCAAAATAATTTCATTACTGAATTTCAGCAATATTCTGAAACTGGTATTCACCATGCAGTTAAACTTAATACAACACTCTAATGGATGTTGCAAGTCCAACATAATTGGCAAATACCAGCTGAGCCAGCTAAGATGGCAGCGCCCTATGCGGCAGTGGCCTCTCCAGCTCCCGTGGTCCGTTTTGTGTATTTCTGTTAAATTATTGTTAAAATGTATGTATGTTAATGTTTCTTGTTTAATCCATGTAATTAGTCAAATGTGCAGTCCGTTGGTGGTTGTTCTTGACCTAGTCGAGTGTGTGGTGGACTGCAGCAGTGATATTCATGTTTATGCTTTTTTGTGGAATGTCGGGCTGATTAGTGGAAGTTTGGGCCTGCAGTGGACTCAGTGGAGAGTCAACACTACATGGATTTTTTTTTGTCTGCCATGCTTGTTTTATGAACTGGACTGAATTTCACTGAGTTGGAGGAAACAGACTGGATTTGGAACACTAGTGGTGTAGGAGATGGAATCGGTAACATTGTGAGGATGGTGGGTAGATCATTGGATTGGTTGTGGCTGTTTGGGTTTTTGGGAAGTGGCGGTTGCACTCTATTCAATGTATCAGGTGATGGCCGGACTTTGTATGTTAGTTATGTGTGAATTTATTTTTTTTGGGACTGGACCGGACTTGAGATGTTGGCTGGAGTTGGTGTAGTGCATGGTTGGGGAGGCTTTGATGCATGCTATGTCTCCATTGGCTTGGACACTGTGTGGTCACTGTAGTTAAATATGTATATTTGTTTCTGTGCTTTTGTTGTACTTTGAGCTTGGAGGAACATAATTTCATTCAGCTATGCATTTGTGTGTATAGTTTGAATGACAATAAAGTTACTTTGATACTTTGATACACAGTTATAAAGTCAAAGAACAGATGTAAATGTGCAATGTGCATTTGTGAAAAAAAATGTATGCATACATGGAGTTCAGATGATGTAAGTTTACTGTATAATGAATGCACGTATGTATAAGTAGGATGACGATTATATATAACACTTCATTAAGCAATTTGATTTGTGTTAAACCTTCTTTAGTTTGAAGGCATGCACAATAGTATGTCTGTCTATGTGTGTGTGTGTGTGTGTGTGTGTGTGTGTGTGTGTGTGTGTGTGTGTGTGTGTGTGTGTGTTTGTGCGTGCGTGTGTGTGTTTTTATGTGGGGGATTAAAGTAAATATGTATATAAGGGCATTGAATTTAACTTCCCTACAATGTATTTGCATAGCATTTTCACTTATTTTCATTAATGCCCACGATAGGCACTACTTTTGTTTACAATGATGATGTAATTATCACATATTGGCTTTTATTCCAAGATAGATAGAGAGATAGATACTTCTTTTGTTGGACTTTATTATGTAATTTCCAACTCAACTCAGACTTACAGTAGAAAGTAAATAATGAGTAGGTTCCATTTCACAACATTACTTAATTCTGATAGTCACCTCTTCCATACTGTTGAATTCTTTTTTTTTTCAATAATCATTTTTATTGTTTTGCCAAACCATTATACATTTCACACACTATTTACATTATGTACAATATTGCTTCCAATGTTTTAGTTCCATTTTGAATTTCCCTATAATACATTAAGAATAAATATCATTTTAACCAAGTACAGGAAATTAAAATCACAAAAAATTAAACATAAAAGCATCTACATTAGACAATTATAAACCAACTCAAGCCAATAATTTGTATTATTTCTACATTTTCTATCTAATCCAAGAATGTGTTGGTACACATACAGAATGTCCTGACGGAAAGTGGATAGGAACCACTAAAATAATATTAAAGATTTGTTCCCAAATTTTTATGCTGTTTATACTTTTCTTATTATTTCTAATTAACAATTTGTGCGCTAATATATGCTTAATCGCTAACAGCCTGAAATTTTGCCACGACACCTGTGCTGGGTTCAACCAATTTGTGGCTATATATAATTTCATTAGTAAACTAATATTCATAATTACAATCTTTTTTTTTTGTCCAAATTTTCCAGTGGAATATGTAAAATCAGAAATTCCCAGGAGAGTGTTGAGTTTTGGTAACCCATTTTTTGTAGTTGTAACTTTAAAGAATTCCATAATTTATAAATGCACTTGCAACTCCAGAACATGTGTAACAGGTCTACTGTCTGATCTACACACTGTGGACATTTAGGTGACTTTTTGAATCAAATTTATGAAGTGTAAGATGGGTATAATATGCATTGTTAAATATCATCAATTGAGTAAAGACCAGTTTTTGAAGTGATACGGATTTTAATGTTAAGTTAAACGCCTCTACTATTTTACTGTCGTCTAGGGATGGCAATTTCTCTCTCCAGTATTTGGATAACAGAATATGATTATTATATTTTCTCTCTTTTGCCATTTTATACGCTGAGGATATATATTTTCTATCTTGTTGCAATGCTTCCCACAGATGACCTGAAATAACTAGTTCCTCTTTTTTTATTTCAGAACTGGTAAAATAATTTATGGCCAAATCTTTTAACTGCCTCATTATAATTAAATAACAGATGGGAAGATTCATCTCTTTTAAGATATCATGTACCGCTACTCCTAGGAAGGGGTATAAATCCCTTACAGTTAATTCCTTAATAAATGGATATTTCTTTAAGTCTATCACTTGATTACCAATAGTTATATTAGGATTTCCATCAAACGGTTGAAACATCATCATATATTTTAAAAGGTTCAAGGAGGCAAACAGAGTTTGAGTCGCCACTGCCCATACCTTGATGTGTTCCATTAACTCATATTTACTCAATGTTTTTATATTCAAAAATGGTACAGCTTTAACATTAATTCTCTTCCCTTTTATATGTTTATAATTTAGCAGTACCCATTTGGGTATTCATTTTCTATTTTCACTATCCAAGTAAGACACCCTTAAAATCCTATTGGCCTGAATCACTGTATAATACATCTCAAAATCTGGTAAATCCAACCCCCCCTCGTTTTAGGAGCCATCAGTTTCTCATAGGATATTCTCGTTTTTCTGGGTTCCCACAGAAATTTCCCCAGTCCTATCTGAAATTGCTTAAAAAAGGATTTCGTGATTTTAAGTTGTGCTGCTCTAAAAATATATAGCATTCTGGGGAGAACGTTCATTTTTATTTTCGCTGCTCTTGCCATCATCGGTAGCTTCAACTTACTCCATCTTTTCAAATCCATTGTTATTCGGTCTCCAGTTGCCTTAATATTGTTGATAAAAAATTCTCTATTTTCATACTGTTGAATTCTGTTCAGGTCAAGGAATGTCTTTATGACTGTCAACTAGACCTTTATGAGAAAAGGAATCCCCAAGTGACTTTACTGGTTATAATTAAATAAAACCTTGTCAGTTGTTACTCAGTATGGGCTTCTGGTAAAAGAGATTAAACTGAGTAAATGAAAGGAAGCAAAAGAGATGCAGAAAGCCTACCAACTGAGTCACAGTGACACTTTTATAGCATCTTAAAATAATACTTCTGTTTTATGGTGCAAGCAAGCACTTTTAGAATGCTAAACTATATTTTAAATTCCAAGCATACTCAACAATCTATTTATTTTCAGTACATCACTTGTATTAAAATCTATATATTGCTTCTAAAGCACAGATGGTTTGACGCTGCGTGCATGCATGTTGAAATGTATTTTATCTGAATTTTCATAGTAACAGTTGCCTACTTCTATGGCTTTGCTCTTGTTGTTTATCAATGTCAAAAGATTATACTCTTGTTCTGTATTCCTGGCAATCCATTTTCCTCTGTGTAAAACAGCATGTCTAAATGATGGTCTTTCTTCATTTTCTTCTCTTTATCTTTCTTGTCATTACTTATATAAAAACAATTCCACTTAATCCACTAACGTATAACGTTTGCTACAAGGTTTGCTGCATTTTATACTATATGATTCTTCACACTATGTCATGTTTCATGCTAGGCTGAGATGTTTATACATTTTGTGAAATGGTTTTGCTGTATTCTTGTAAAAACTTCAGAACCTTGATAATATAAAGAAGGAAAGTAATAATTAAATGTAACTAGAATATTCGTTTTTAATGGATTTTAAAACAAGAAATTGAACTATTAATGTGCAAACTATGCTTGTTGTTGAAATGTGAACATGGTAAAGCTAGATACATGAATTTTAACTTATGCAAAACAAAGTTTATTGCCTATGGCATCACTTTCAAGTTGAATATGATTTTTCCATTGTAAAAGGTAGTCCTTGCAGCTGAAATAGCTAAGATTTATGTTTGTCACCATCTGAATTATGAATTATGGTCTAAGTAAAAGCTTTTGTCACATAACTCAGTGCATCACAGAATCTAAATCCCACTGACTGTGCTGTAGAATGTTAACCTGTCAATGTAATTTCATTCTCTACAAAAATAAACACAGACGTATTGAGTTCGGTGGCACATATGCACCACTCAGGGGATACCTACCTGTACATTTCCTTATCTATTCATTAAGCTGGTGAATCTACTTAACAGTTAGCTTGCTTCACTTTTCACCTCGCCTTTAATAGAATTGTTACATTCAACCAATGCATTTTTAGTAAAGCTATCAGTCTTAATGCAATACTTCTTCTGAGTAACCTTTCCTGTCATTCCTCACTTTTTTTTAAAAAATAAAACTGCTTTCCTTGTACTTTGAACTATACAAACTGGATTGTCAAACTGTGTCCTCTTATTTTCAAGTACCTCAGTTTTGAAAGATTATGACCACTTGGATGGCACCTATGCAGCTTACTAGGGCTAGAAGTTCTGTCCCCAAACTACTGAGAGCATTTTGATGAAAAAAGTATAAGCTTTAATTCATTGAAAAGTACTGTTTAACTGCACATTTCCATTTCACCGAAGAGTAACCTTTAACTGCAGATCCCCATTTCACTGAAGAGTACTGTATTTCAGTCAAGGGGCATGATTCTACTGCAGAGTACAATATCTTCAAATTTACAATTATTTCCTTTAAGAAGAAGTCATTGATCTGTATAAAGTAGTTCAGTAAAGACAAATTCCTCATTGAAAGTTTTTTTTGGAATATATTGTTTTCTCATCTGACAGCTGTATATTGTTGAGTTTGTGTGAAGGGGTTGGATCAGATAACTTTTTAGTCATACTTTAGCCCATCTTAAAAATATGTTAATATATTTGAAATGCCTATGCTCCTAAGATATTCTCTTTCTGTTTTTTTTTTGTTTTGTTTTTCAAATATATACATGTTATACTGCAAAGGTCCCTAGTTAAATGGCATCCTGGAACATATTGTGACCAATTATTAGAACTGTTTTGTCTTGGTCCACTTCAATAAAAACACAACACCAAATGACATTTGACGACCTTTATTAAACTTCCATAAATTTGATTGCTAACCAACAGTTATAGATTTCAGCCAGAAACATGATACAGGTGATAATAACCTCCATGAAAGAAACATAAAATAATGCAAGTTCATACCAAAAATGTGACTTCTACCTCAATTACACTTGAAAAAACCCTCTAAGTCCCTCCCTACCCTTACCTCATTTCCACTTAAACATCCCGCCATCCCATTTAACCCTATCTTCCCCTTAGTCTCTTAATTCCTGCTAATCTATGTGCCTAGCCCCCACATTGAAAATGTCTCAGGACAAAGTGGTCTGTTCCAAACCTCATTTCTGAACTGCATCTATCTAGCCTATGTCCACAAAGGAATGAAATCTCCATTTCTGTAAACAGTTCTAGTAATGGACTCTTGCCAATAGTTTATTTACTTGAAATTACACTAGAAAAATTATTATATAAGAATATCTCATCTGTTTTGGACTTTTAGACATGAAAGCAATTACAGTGAGGTACAGAAAATATCATATATATTTATATTTTATAGATTTTTATTGTGCATACTGATACATTGTACATGATAAGACCAAAATGTTGCATCTGCTAGCAAATTAAGTCTTAGCAAAAGAAAGTAAGTAAATTTAAGCAGGATTTAAGAAATCCATTCATAAAATGTTTGCAGCCACTATTGATCACTAAGACATGATGTAATGACACAATGTTCCTACAAAGGCCTGGCACAAGAAATGGAACACATAACATAAAGCAAAATTTGCAAAAGCCAAAAAAAAAAACAAAACTGTCTGATCTCTTCCACAAGATAGAAAATGTCAGATGGTGGCATAATCACTGGATTTCACAATAAACATATAGCTATCTCCATACCACAGGGTGATGTAAACACACAGCAAGCTTATAAGTACCTTAGCATCTGAACATGGATGCCACACAACATGGCTTGAGTAAATAAAGCAGAAGTTTGACCAGGTGGAGAAGGAAACACCAAAAGATAACAAGGAGTTTGTAAGAATAGGTGAAGATGACAGAAAGAACAATTGCAGCAAGGTTTATCTATGATTTCCAAAAATGTGAAGGAGGTCCATACTGTTAGAAAGGAGGGAGGAAGGAGACACCAAGTTTCCTGAGCAAAATGTTTATCTGGCTGCCATACCATCCACAAGCAGGTATGTTTCCCACAAGGCACAGTTAGAGCATTTGATGAGAAGAGAAGATCAAGAGAAGGAGACATCATTGTAGTCAGAGGAATAACAACCTAGGGTAGGACAGATAGGGTGAGAAGAGGATACGGGAAAGAAGGTACCTTTTCTTGTAATCTAAAGATGCTGTGAGGACATAGAGGTTCTGTATATTCATCTGGGAGTTGCAAGCTGACTGAAAATAAAATGTTTGTTTTCAACAGCTGAAAAAGTACCTCTACAATGTGTATGTTGGGGAGGGGGAGGCTACAAAAATTACACTAACTTTGAAATCATGTTTGGTATAACAGTGCAAAAGATGTAAGCTGAGATGATGTAGGAGGAAGGCATGCAAATAGACTTCTTTGCAGAATATGAGCAATGAACTGAATTTCTTTGACTATAGTTGACATATTTTATATGCTTTGATTTGGAAGTTTTAAGGGGTCACACCTCAGGAGATGCAGGACTATTACTGACAATGCAAAAAGATTGTAATAGTATAGATTAATTAAAGCAGTGGAACCTGAAATGGTACACTTACATCACACAGATTTTGGGTGGTTCAGACTTACATACTCTGCAAAGTTCTTGATGGGGTTATTTTAAATGTTTGTCTTATCTGAAATTCTTGTTCCCATTATAATATAATCTATTTGAGGGGATCCACAGAATATCATATTGCATACTCAGATATCTAAATCAAACTACATCCCTGCAAAAATACAGACAAGTATATACAATATGTCTATTGAGAAGATGGTAATAATAGGGCAAAGTCATAGCAGCAGAAATCACATTAACTCATTACATCCAAATGACGCCTCCAGGTGCATCTGCAGTTAACTCATACTGACACCTCTAGGAGTCAAATATTGCTTGTTCATATTTGCATCAATAATTCCAAAACCATGCTATGCATGAGGTTTTAAAAGATTTCATCTTAAATGTTACACAATGGCAAACTCAACTGTATTAATATTTGACCTCTGTCTAGTGCAGGTAAATAGATATTAACTGTTTTTTTTATATTATTTTATATAGATATAGTTTTCACATTGTTCTAAATATCTCACCAACCAAGTAACACAGACAGAACTCCTTAGACTCACATGAAAGCTCTCAGCTAGATGAATAAAATGCTGCTGATAGTATGTGTGTAACCTGAGAGGTTGCTGAGATATTGTAAGTTGTTTACAAAATGCTACAAATGTAATAGTTACTGTGTTTACTGTGACTTATAAAATTCAGTTTATGATCTAGAACCTAAAGAATACTACCACAATAAAAATAGTTTGTGCTGAAGAGTTTGCATTTATGCATCTTTCATAACCCTTATGGTTCTAGAGATATAAACATTTATTTGAAATGTGAGGAAATAATTTGATTCTGTCAAAAGGCTTAGGCTTCACCCATTGAAAGTTACAGTGCAAACTTCCTGAGTTCCATTCGAATGAATGATTTAATTTAATGAAAATTTAAGATTCCTCGTGTAAATTAATGTTTTTTTAATGTGCATATACACACAGATGGCAATTTCTAATAAATGTAGACATTATTTTTTTATTAAAGATAATAGTTCAAGGTGTCCCACATTTGTTAGAAGTTGTGGATAGTTCATTCAAACATACTGTGAGTGAGGGGTGTTTTATCTTTGTCAAGGATAATAGTCAGTAATTTGCATAATCCCAACTCCATAGAGGAAAAGTTTTCAAAGTTTAGTAGCTATTGTTTAGCAATCAATTTCTATTAAATGTAGAGGTCATGTTATAGATAGAATTTCTGTATATGTTACAGTGCTAGTTAATGAAGGTATCAGGTTGGAAACAATCTTCTGTGAGGGTTGTTTCAAATTTACAGTATTTGACAAATAAGGTAAGGAGTGAGGTATTTGAATAATGGTGAGAAAAAGCTTGAACGTTGTAGCTCAACTTATCAGAGAGGACAGTGTGGTAGGTGGATAATTGCAGTGATTGTAACTGATGGAAACAACAGGATGTTTGATTGTATGTACAGCTCTAACACAGATGACCCTCAGTTTGTAGGAGCTTCTATGACCAATGGCAATATAACTCCCCTCATATGGCTATGGAAGTGATACAGGAGATTTTAATGTGCCATCTCTGAGATATATAAAATATGGGCAACCAGTGGTGCAGAAAACAATCCACAAAACTGTGTCAGTTTGGAATAAAATGAGGGTTACATTAATATATGAAGGAATAGACACCACCAGCTTAATAAGTATACCTTTTATAGAAATGAGAAATACCATGCCAGTAGATCTTATTTGTTTCTTGTAAGAGGAGGGGTCAAGACTTTACACAGTTGAGGTGGAGATAGGGAGAAAATCTATCAGACCATGTACATATTAAAATGTTAGTGGGGGGTCACATAAGAAGATAGATGGTGGAGATAAAAACTATGATTTTAGAACTGAAAGTAGAGGGAAGTTTATGTACAAAAATTCTAGAAGTGTTTCAAAACAACCACGTGGCAATGTCAATGTGGTCTTTACTTAATGGGATGAAGTAAAATGTGTGGCAAAGGGAAAGCTAATGAGACAGAGAGGCTACTGGAGAAGATCTGAGCAGTAATGGATGAAAATAAGGTAAAAATAAATAGAAAGATCTTAAAGGATAATGGGGAATATGAGCACTAGACAAGTAGAATTGCTTAGGCTTCATTTGCAAATTGCTGTAATAGAAATAGCAGCAGAATGAACGATAGGCTAAGTAGAGAATATGTTTGGTGGGTGAATAGAATAACAGGAGAATATTCCTGGATTGGAGGATGAAAGAAAGACAAATTGGGGGAAACATATTTTAGAACTGTGAAACGCAGATGGAAAGGTTGTATATGGAAGGCAAATGATTAAAAGGGTTCTGCAAGCCTACTCTTGTGACATATATATGCCCAATCGAGTTACTCATAGAAGGTTGTAGAACAGGAGAGGAGTAAAAACTCTAACAGGGGAGTTGTTTCTTTGAAGATGCAAATGAGTGGTTGAATAGACCGGTCAGGATTGATGATTTAGACAAGCTGGAGACTGGGAAAGATCTGGTTTAGGATAGGATCTGCTGGAGAAGTCTGTAGTAGAATTGGAAGATACGTTTGCCAACATCTATGTGAAATCTGCAATAAAGTTACTTGGTTAGAACTCCTACTTGATTTTTTACAAGGAGGAAAGTTGTATTGCTTTCTAAATCAGGGAAAGGTGGACTAAATCGGTGGTACTTTTGTCCCATTTCCCTGATTAATGTAGACATAAAAAATGTTAACATTTCATCAATGATAATAAAGAAGAGGCTAGAAAAGACAAAATAAACCCTCTAAAGGAGCACATGCTCAATGCCTGGACCTGTCACTGTAAAAAGCTCAGTCTAAACCAACCTCGCTAATTAGCACCACTCACTCCTATCCTTACTGTCCTCTGGTACTATTTCTCACAACCTCTTCACTACAGCCTCCCTTACACTTTCCCTATCTTAAACCTAGTATGTTTACAACTACTCCTTTAACTTCTACAACTAACCAGCATTATGCTGAATTCTGTCCAACCTGCCATTGTGAAATGTATATACCCACATGTTACCTCATTTTTGCATCTAAACTCGAATGTTTATACTTCCTAGACTGTGTGCATTTAATTCTAATGTACTGTATTTTCCCTGATTGTGTGCATTTATTACTTTTGGATACACTTGTATAACTTTCTTGAATACTAAACTATGTTCACTCTGTAATGTTCTTATTCATGCTATGTATGCAACATTGTTTTGTTTTTCTGTGGAGCTTTTCTCCCTGGGCCTTCGCAGAAAAAGGGCTCTAGCTCAGTTGGACTTTCCCGGTCAACAAATGTCAAATAAATAAACAAACAAACAAATAAGTAAGCAAACAAAAAATAAATAAATCACAGTTTTGGCAAAAAGGGTCAAAATGGATTTGTAAAGAAAAGACTGCTGAAATCATTTGGTTGATACTGGAATAATTTTAAAGGAAACCAAAGGAGATGCTAAAAGTCAGTAGGATTATTACTTTTTGATTCAGAGAAAGACTTTGATACAGCAGAGTGTGGCTTTCTGTTTTAGATCTCAAAGAGTTAATTGCATGTATTAGATTCAGAAACTGGATGAAAGCATTATATAGGTAGTTTCAGATATGTTTGGTGATTAATAAGGTGCTATTTGATGAGATGGAAATGGGCAGAGGCAGTAGGCAGAGGTGTGCTCCATCACCCAACCAATTATTACTGGCTACAGAGAACTTAGTTTAAAGAGTGATGCTATTCCTTAAAAATATTGTGTACCAAAGGAAATTCTTCAGGCTTTTTGCAGATGACTGTGTGCTAGCTAACTGTATATTGGATTTGGCTTTAACAGACATAAGGGATATTTTTGAGGACTTCAAGAAATGTTTGGGTCAACTGAGTAAAAGCAGTTCAGCTGAGGATGGGTCAAATAAAGAGATCCTTTGTAGAACATATTATAAATAGAGGGACATGAGTAAAATGTACAGAATTAAAAGTTCTGGAAGCCTAGGAAGACAGAATTAAAATTAAAAAAAATATATATTGAATAGCATTTACTTTGATTTCATATATTAACAGTAAACTGAAAAAAAATCTAAGTCCACAGGTGGAAATAAATGATCAGACAACTGAACATTGCATTAACAAAATTATTTTTAAGTGTTTTTGCCTCTGACTGCATTATCTGATGAAGTCTCTGAGTTAAGCAGTTTATGACAAAAGTACTTATGAATACAATTTTTAAATACCATTTTTGGTGGCTGGTTCCTTTATATTTCCATCTGTTGACTTGGGTTTTCAATTTTTATAGTTCAAATTAACTAAGAGAGATATATATACAACAATTATTTTAAGAGTGTATATGTAGAGCAGAAAAGTTAGTATGCTGTCAGGTAAGGTTAATGTAATACACATGATTAGTCAAACTGTACCCAACAAATATAACAAGTGGCTAGCTACTGTTAAATTATCACACACTAAACACTTCAGCTATAACCACAGGTGCCATATCAGCATTCCTTTCTGAATGCTGGTACTGTACTCAAGCAAACCCAGCACCTGCCAGTTTTTACCACCTAACTCATTGCACCTAGAGCAGCTGCCTGCATTGCCCTACCTTACTATTACTATTATACACTAACACTGTTTAAGGGAGAGAACTCTTACCCTTTTTTAAATAATGGCATTATGTGGCTGGGCTTTAATCAATCTCCACTTCTTCTCTGTGATGATAGATGACTGACTGATGTACTAAGCATGCACCTGCTTGAAGAGTGTGTCATGTAAATAAAGTAGTTGTCACTCTGAGACATGGGAGTACACATGCATGCAGCTCTTTCCTCACCCACTCTTGATTTCACCTCATTAGAAATTTGTTACTTTGAGCTATTTATTTCTACTACCTATCTATTTTCTCTGTCTGTCTGTTTATCTATCTATCTATCTATCTATCTATCTATCTATCTATCTATCTATCTATCTATCTATTATTATTATTTTTTTTGTATTATTCTGCTCAGAGTAGACTTTTTTTCTGGTGTGTGTGAGAGGCTGGAAGATTCAGGTTTAGGTCTCATTATTTGTTTTATAGTTCTTCAGTTATTAGTACAGCGAAAACCGTGCCTGTATTTTTTTTTTCTTTAGAGGGTTATACTTGCTGTGATTTTCCTGACTCTTGTTTTGTGTCTGCACTTTCTCACGTGTTCATGTTTGAGTGACATTGAGCATGCTGATTGCTGTAACCAATCATTATGCAAAGTCTGAATGATAATTAGCTTTTGTTATAGAATATTAGGTATATGCAATGGCAGCTTCAGCCCGTATGTATTCAAGTAACAGAGATGAGGCTGAAGAAAGTGATCATCTGAATGGTACTATAAGTGAAACAGGTGCAGTAGTGCAGATGGACACATAATAGCAAGAGGGTGATAGGAGAGGATGAAATGTAAAATTGTGGCAGAGTTTTGGAAGAGAAATAAGGCAAACATAGATTGTAAAGGCAGTTTTATCAATGTGTGTCTGTATGGATCAGTTCATATATTAGGGAAAACCAATGACATGGAGGAAATGGAACAGTGCAGGCAACCTTAAAATTTAGGATTTTCTCACATCTGTGAAAGATAAAATGGAGAACTTATATAATTTTGGAATTTCAAAGATCTAAGGGAGACATATATCCTTGGCAATGTACTTCTAAATATCAAAGCATGTAGATCTTAAATGGCTAACAATCAGTCCCAAAACATCAAAATCCAAAAGTGATAAATCATAACACTTATGATTTTTTTCAAGGGGTCAAGCACCCTGCACCCCCCCACTCCCTGACAATTATATATACCAACTGCAAGATCACTCTACCATGAGGAAAGAGCAATTTCCCCAAACCCCACTGTGCACAATCTTGCACAGACTTAACGCTAGCAGAAGCTATCAAATGAGCTTCACTCACTTCTGCTGGGGTTAAAAATGTGCAAGATTATAAACATTTAATTATGTGGAGTGTTTCCTAACTTGGAAAAACAAAAAAAGCCAAAGTCTGTGCAGATGAAAGTCATACAAATAATTAATTTGTGAAATAAGTGATTCTTAATTCCATATGTCATACTAAGATTAGTGTCTAAAAAAGATGGCTCACAGGGTCATACAGAGAGTACTGAGTGCAGTACATTCTATGACAAATTAAACTTTGGTATATTCTATTGTGTTATGCTATGGCTCAGGCTGAGATGAGGCACAAGGTAAGGGATTATTTTTCCACATACAGAGTGGAATTCAGTCTTAACAAGGACTACTAAATATAGATTGATTCCTATAATATGAGAATAATGCATGAAGTGAGCACACCTGTGGTACAGAATCTAAGAGCAAATAAATACAATGCTGTATAAAGACATTTTCTATTGCTGGATGCATGGGAAAGCAAAGGGTTGTTTTATCCACATATTTTAGAACAGTTCAGTTGTTAGCTCCATTTGAGAGTAGCCTTGCCACCTATCTGTATTTTTTCCAGACCATTTGGAATTCAGAACAATTGTTCCATATTCCAGAAAACACTGCACAAACCCCAGTATTCTGTTTAACAAAGCAAACAGAATACCAGCGTTTATTAAAATTCAGACTCTGAACTGCTTTATATAAAACAAAAATGTCTCTAACTCAGGCAATCCCACCTCCCTTTATGTGACAAATTACATCACAAAATGGGTGTGGATGTGGGCAGAGAGGGTGGTGAAATGGGGGGAATAACAGGAGTTTGGGGTGGTGCCAGGGGTATGGTTCCTGTCCAGTTTCAGGCTCAGCAAAAGGTGGCAACACTATTTAGGAGAAGTGTATATTAGAATGGCAGGATATTTTTAATAAATGAGTCCCAATAAGGTGGAAATTTGTGTTTCTGAGATGGAGAGGGAAGCAGCAGAGATGGACATGAAAAAGTAAGTACAACACTTGACTTGTGATATGATGGATCAGAAAGAGCAGTACTGTAAAAAGATGGTGTTATCTACCATTACAGTATAGTAAGGCCTACTAATCTAAGAATTCACAGAAGACATTTGGTAGCTGAGATTACAGGAGGTAAAATTCTCACTAGGTAGGAGACAGTAAGGATGAAATGCTTGCAGGAATACTAAAGCAAAATTAAAGGGTATGTTTGAGAATATATTGAATGTTGATGCTGTATGAAACAGGAGAAAGGAAATCTATTTGAGCAATTATTTGGGGTTTGCACAGGTTTTTCCTTTACTGTCACATTATGCACTGTGGGTGTGTGCATCATTCTCAGTCCTTATTTTTTGATCTTTTAATATAGTACATACTTAAGCTATAATGGAGAGGAAGTGAAGCAGAGGATATGTTTGACTGTATATACTGCATACATTTAAGTGTTGATGATGAAATAATGTGCTATTTGTGAAAATGTTCAATAAAAAAATAATAAAAAAGCACCTAGATATTCTGCTTGATACTGAATCTAAGCTGTTTTTCTGATCCAAACAATATAAAGAAAGTAATCCATTAATTTCAAACATATGCTAGAGTAAAACACATAATGACATGAAAATTGATTCCACTATGTTGAATGTAAGTTTTTTGAACTTCAGCCAGATGGAACTAACTCTAAAATTCTTTACTCCATCTCAAAGAGTATTTATTTTTTGCAAGAGGGCAAGGCCTACTGCCTACTGTACCACTCATGGGGTCTCAAAAACTTTGAATCGTAACCAGTGCATAAATGCGAACTGTGCTGCCACTTACTCTGTGAAGAACAATGGCTCCTTTTTTTTCTGACTGTGTCAGTGTACTTAACAAATTAAAACCTTATCTATTTTATTCTCAGTCAAAGGTAATAATGCTGCTAAAACTAGTCATTGTCCATCTACTGCTTTAATTGCTTTCATTTTCCTTCCTTTTTCTCATTTTACTAGTGAACATGATGGCCTAATCTGAAGTTCCATATTATAGAACAGCAAAATTTACTATAATCTCACCCTCTGACCTTTTTTCTTTGCATTTCATTCCCGAAGATAGGTTGGCTTAAGCTAAGACATCAGATAAAGACCAATCTGCTCTTCTTTAAACATAAAAAAGATGCCCATTTCACACTTTCTTGCAGTATTGTTTTTCACTTCCACTATGAATGGATGGAGTTTGTTGAGTAGCACTGCACTTACAAAGGAAATATTTTTCTGAGGTATACCATTCCTAAATGCTCAGATAAGCAACGTCACATTGGTGGTTGTGAATATTTTCTTCAATTTAAATTCCCCAATTTCTAGGCTGTTGGCTGAGGAGACATGCTTATGCAATGCAGAAGACTATAAACCATGTCCTACATGTGTTTCCATAGTTTAAACATGATGGTTGCTTAAAGAGTTGAATTTTAAATGTCTAATGACAGGAAGTATATTAATAGTAGAAGGGTACACCAGGGCTCTGTTCATCCCACTAGTATGAGCTAGAGAAACAAGTCTATTTTAATGAGTGAAGGCTACATGTATGAAGTGAATGACAAAGTAATGGATGTACATATTGGGTATATACCATTAAAAGGTCATCACATCCGTGGTGGTGCAGCGGTAGCATTGTTGCCTCACAGCAAGAGGTTCTCCCATTCGATTCTTGACTGTAGTGTGGAGAGTGCCTTCTGTGTGGAGTCTGCATGTCCTCCCCACAGTTGGGTGGGCATTCGAAAGACATGCGTAAATGGGCGTGCCTTCGTTAAAGGTTGAACGTCGAGCTGGCACCTCAGCGTTCATGAAAATCTACTGCCAATCATTAGCGGACCGGAGTTCCACTGTGGCGACCTCTAACCGGGAAAAGCCGAAAGACAACAACAACAACAACCATTAAAAGGTCATCAAGTTGCAGGGACAGAACTGTAATCCTGGAAGCAGCAGAAGAGGAGTTGTCCTCTATAAGGGTTGCATATACAGTGAAGGAGGAGGCAAGATCTACCAGGGGTATCCAAATTGTGATAATGGAGAGATGAGTGTAGCAGAATGGGAATGTCGACATCTGGCAAGTGCCAAGAAAAGAACATTAGATCAAATGATCAGATGCACACAAAGAAATGGGCAGCCAGTTTAGATATCTATATTTGCCAGTGCTACAGACATTATGGAGAACAGCACCATAAAAAGGATGACAAATCCATATTAAGGCATGGTGTGCTTGATGGTGATAACCATTGCATGTGTATGATAACCACTGAAAGTAATATTGTAAGCCTAGCCAGAAGTACTATATAACTAATGGATGGCATATTTCTGACACGTACCACTGTATGCCATCAACTATGCACAATAAACTAGAGTGTTGGTGTGGAACAGAATGTCTGATTGTAACCACTGGTACACTGTTGGGTGACTACAAGGAGCCAAGCTTGGTTGGTATGAAAACATGTTTTCCCAGCTTATTTCAATTGCTAAGGGGTATGATCAAACTTTTCCAGCACAGTTTATCATGATGCATTTCAAGTGGATATTTTACAATGCCACCTAACACTGCTTCCCATCTGCCAAACCACATGGCTGTCTGTTCCATCTGAGACAAATCATATCGCACTATGTACATCACCTAAACTTTTCCTATGATATGCTGGCATCCCATCATTCAGCATGAAAATTAAGAAACTCCTGGTACTGGCATAATTATTACTGTGAGAGATGTGTAAGGGGCAAGTCTTACAAAAATGTTGTTCACTTGAGGCAGTAAGTGGGGCTTAATGACACTTATGTTTATGGTAAACCAAGAGGGTATGACACCAGGGTGTCACGTGGACAATGTATGCCACCATTGTTCTTCCCACTGTCAGATCTGTGCATGACCTGACTTGAATTTATCTCCTGCACTTAAAATGGGGTGGTAGGGTGGCAGAATCTGCTATGTGCACTGTGTAGGTCCAAGAGTGCTGGTCTTCATAAATTGCTTACAGTCCTTGTATGTCAATTGAACAATTTATAGGTTCATAGGCAAGTATTAGGGTACTTGCCCTTTTTGGCATTTTAAATCTAGCCAATTTCCCTTTGAAAGATAAGAATCAAACCCTGCACCTTCTGTCTGTGGAGGTAAACAATGTAACCATTATACCAACCCATTTGACAGATTCTGGGAGGCAGCTGGATGGGACTTGCCACCATCCATTGAAAGGATATGTTGGGTGCAGTGGAAAGATGCTCTGTGCAAACTACAGGCAAACAAGGGATCCTATAGTACTATAGATTTCATATGTGCTATAGGCTACACTAAGGCAGTAGTCACATGCCCATTACAGACAACTTTTAGGAAATTTATGCTTCAGAATACTGTATATCCTGTCCCTGTACATCCTTATGTCACGTCTAGACTGTAATTAGGTGACACTGGAGCTCTGTGACTTGTGCTGTAGTGTTCACTCTGCTGTGTGATACCACCTCATTAAAGATATATTGGATGGTTTATGTAACAGCAGGTTTGCTCTGTACAACAAATATATATATTACCATACATAAACTGTGAGTGTGGTGTCCACTTTCATTACTTATCTGTGTTGCATATACTTATGTGGTGTTCTCCTTGATGAAGGGAGTATCCAGAAAGCTTTGTGAGCTGGTTTGGAATAAAGTGCTTTTACCTTGACTCAACCCTGCATTTTCAGGTTTTAGATTTATTACTTGATGTGTTCTCCCTGTCATCATGATATTGCAAAGTCAATAACTGGCAGGTGGAACCATCAAATGTAGACAACGTGTTACAAAACACAGACACAAACTTGTAACCAGCATTTGCCACCACCACACCTACAATGCATTCTAGAGATGCATTAATAATTAACATATCTGTTCTCATATTACATGCTCTCCCACAAAGAAATGGACAGTCCACAATCTGTTGTACATCATTCTACACTGACTGCTTTCTATATAATATCATTGTTTGTCTGTTTTGGCAGATACGTGATGGTATGTGCACATTACAAACTTTGTGTGGGCCCTTGATTTCCTGCTACAGTTGTCGTTATCATAAATGACATTAATGAATTTATAAAAAAATATACAAAGTATCTGGGAGTTGTGTAATGAGGACATAGACAGTTATAATTATGTGTATACATTTTTGTATATAAAATATTGTATTATATTGTATATAAAATGTTTTGAGCAAATTTTATGCGAATCATTGACAGATATGCTGTTTTCATTGATAAGTACACTTTCTGTCTAGTTAATAACATGCTGTGAGGTGAGAGAGCCTGTCATTACACTGGAATATGGCCTGCCACTTCCCTCGGGGGGGGGGGTTGTAAATACAATTACATTATCATCATCATCATCACCATCATCATCATCATCATCATCACCATCATCATCTACTCCCATTCTACTGCTGACTTCTGCTTATTGGTGCACTTGAACTGTTTGCCTCTGATGCTGAATCTGTAAAAGAAATCATTACAGCACATTAATAATACTGCAACAGCATACGTTATAGCATGCTTACATGGTGTGTGTGTGTGTGTGTGTGTGTGTGTGTGTGTGTGTGTGTGTGTGTGTGTGTGTGTGTATGTGTGTGTACATGGACCATGAAGTCTGCCTTAATTTTCATTAGCTGCTGATGTAAAAGGCTGACCTAATAATAATGACTTGTGATGGATTTAATTACAGCACTGTTTGAGACCATTCAATGTTAAACATTTAAAAGGTATATTTTGTAAACCCAGCTTCAGGCATGCTAGTAAAATAGGGTTTGGTCAAGGTGATGTCACACCCAACATGGAGTAGTTCTAATCCTGGTTAACCTTGGTTAATACACCCTCACCATATTTTCCTCATTCTGATTCTAGCTCCTTGAATAATGGAAGCACCTGTAAAGGCATGAGACATCACACTCCTGGCTAATTTAATAAACAGGCATTGATCATGCTCTACCCTCTACATTGCTTGTACTTGGAAAAGATCCAGGTGTGTATGCATACAAGTACTTGGAAAAAAATCAATATTTGGCAAAAGTTGAGTGACCAACTGTCAACCTGAACAAGTATTACCCACTTCAGTCAGCAATGACATCACAGGTATGAATACTTGCAAATGCATAGTGCTGAACAGCTGGCCGAGTGGGTTGACCAGGATCAAGTGAGAAGGCAAGAATTCTACAGTAAGTACAAGTTTTAAACCATATATAGTTGAATATATAAATACATGTACATATAAATTGCAATGGGGTACAAAAATTGTAGAAGTACAAGTATTTCAGCAGTCAGATATCTTAACCTGCCAATATGTATGTGAGGTGACATTTTGAAATCCATTAAAAATAAATAAGTAAACAAATACAATTTTGTGTAATCAGACATCCACCTGTCCTTGATAGGGAGAAAATACTACTATTATCTGTTAAAGGACAACTGCACCCACAGACTAAAAAAAATGTTTATTTAATCATGGTTTGGTGTTTTCTACATTTTAACACCACTCTGGGACTATTTAGAGCTTTTTAGATATTTTTATACACAATTTCTGACTCTGACCACATGGGGTCTGGCATCTTGAAATAATTCTGACTGTTTAGTCTGCCTCTAAGTATCCCAGAATGCATTGTTTGTCTCCAAAAAATTCCATTAGATCTGCCACATTTTCCCTAAAGCTCCTGTCAGTCCACTGATTTTGCAGGCATTCACTGCTTTGTTATAGTTACCTACTTTTGGTTAAATTTTATCCTTTTTCAATGACTACTTCAAACACAAGCAGTGCAAATGCTACAGAACAGAATTGAAAAGTGCATTTTATTGCTCTTTCTTCTTAGAAATGCTAATTTGATTTTTTTGTGAAGGCTGAAATCTAGTTCTTCAAGGTATCCCCCCTCCCCCTTCACACCTACCGTCCCTAGCTGTCAAAGTGATCTGCATGTGTTTGACAGCTCACAGCAGGTGATCAGACTAATTTACTGTTTTCTTGTCAGCCTTTCCTTCCTTACAGTGGGAGACTTTTTTTTGTTGCACTCCTCCTGTCAAATTTAGAACCAAGCTCCATAGCACTAGGAATAATCACTGTTTTGCAAAGCATCAGACTTCCACTTCTTTTTCCTTCCTGTTTGGTTAAATAGCTAACAAGTGATGCACTATAAACACAAAATAGTTCACAGACTTGCATGACAGCACCCACATGCTTTTTTAAGTGGTAATTTAAGAAAATTATGGTATTGCATACTTCTTGTAATCTGATGTAGTGTTGTCAATTAATTGTGACAGACATCTGCTTCTTATGTAAAAACATACAATTAATGTCTACACATGGTCATTACAAATTTATGCTCTTAGTTTTTGCAGCTATTACTGTGTTTCTGTCTGTACTTTGTCACATATTGGTAGGGCTCTTCAGAAAAGTGAGATTATAGTTTGACATTTTTGCTAGGTTAAGAGTGGGCTGGGCAAGGCAGCTCTGACATCACAATGTGGGAAGTCCACTGGCTCTTCTATACAGCATGCAAATCAGGCAACGATTACATCACTTTTGGGGAGGAAATGTCCCGGTAGCTAGAGCAAGAGCTCTGGCAGATGTGACATCATCATTTCAAAGCCAGCTAGAGGTTATTCAACTTGGTTTTCAAAGTGAAAGTAAACAGTACGGAAAGGTAGGAAGCCTAACAGGGAAAATAGTTGAGTGGATTAGTTGTTAAAGCTGTATGGGTGACTTTTTGAGGCTATATCAACAAACAGGGACTAAAAGAGACAGGTTGAGCAGTCTGCTTTAATATCCCATTGTTGTCCTTTAAGAGGTTACAGTAATAAATAAAAATGTCAGTAAAGAATATGAAAATAGTAATCTATAGAGGCAACTCTGTAAATGTGTTAGTAACGTTCAAATAATAATGCTGAATACATGTAATACAATTATGAAATAAAACTTGCAGTTACAGGTGTAAAGAATTGTGTAACATTGCATTGAAAAAATTGTAAGACCTTTTCTGATTATTGCAAAAAGACAGGCTCTGTAAGTAAAAAGTACTGCTGAATTTAATTGTTAGTGCATAAGTATTTCTTGCTGCACATACAACATGGCTGAAATGACACTCACAACACCCTAGTCAGATTGACTGTTGGAGAAGGGGAGTGGAGATTACTTTGATTTAATAATGAGCAGCAGAACATGCTACTTTAGTTCATTACTGTACATTAGACAAAGTTCTGAAGAAAAGGAAATTTCCATTTTCTTTAATTGTTTAATTTCAGCATTTGCAGTTCAGGTTTTCTAGAGTGATAAATGCATTTTTTTAAAGTAAAAGACAAACCTGCATTCATACTTCTTAAGAACCCTACACAATGCAATAGAATATTACACTACTGAATTTTAATAATCCACATGTGCATGCATTCAACGGTTACAATTTAACAGGCTAAGACAAAAAGAAAATGATTGCAGGGAATCTCAGATATATCAACATATGTGAAATACAGTCAAATACAGGTAAACAAGATTACCCTTCTCTTTATTATAATTCCCAACAAGAAAAGAGAAGAACGAAAAGACTGGTGGAATCTTCTAGTAAGAATAACTGGTGTCCATTAGATATTTATTACTTAACTAATCATACTATAAATTATTACATGTACAGTACTTCAGGGTAGCATAAACAGTAGTACAGCAATGCTTTTTAAACCAATTTTGGTAGTAATCCTGCAAATAATTGTTGTTGTACTTTACAGCTGTAAGAAATTCAAAGGAAGACAGGGACAGATCAAGGTAAATACGTCATACTGTCATTATTAACCATGATTAACTGCAGTAAAGTAATTTCTTTCATGTTTGAGGACTGTAGACTGTAAAATGTGTTTGAAAAGTATGGAATTGAAACAAAAAAATTCCAACAGAAAAAAATCAATTGCCATTTCAGTTCATTATAAGTATGCATAAACATTACTCTTATACATTAGCCCAACTTA
This sequence comes from Protopterus annectens, assembly GCF_019279795.1. NCBI lineage: Eukaryota > Metazoa > Chordata > Ceratodontiformes > Protopteridae > Protopterus > Protopterus annectens. The sequence continues at coordinate 1,986,852,991 of NC_056735.1, forward strand.
AATAAGCACTTCCCCAATCATTACCCCCTCCCCAGTATATACTTAAGCACTTCCAATACATAGCCGTATTTCATTAAAGATTGACTGGATAGCTTGCATTACAACAGTATTGTGTGGATTTAATGTGTTTTTTTTTTTCTATTTTGTCTCTCCCCACCCCTTTTTTGTCCTTTATTTTGTTTATGCATTTCTTTTTACTTTGTTGTTTTGGTTCTCTCACATTCCATTTTTTTATACAGGTTCTAATCCTTCAAGAGCAGACTAGACATGTACCTGCCAGGATAGGGAGAGATCATCCTCTGCCTGTCTGGGGCTGTTCTTCCAGGATCAGAGTACAACTGCCATTCCTGGAGGCACTAAAGTACATTGCAGCCTGGCAAGCCTCACTGAGTAGTGACTTTGCAGTTTGGTTGAGGACATACTGGAACAGGTAGTGGACAGGAGAATTATACCAGTTGAAATCTCTCTTCAATATGTCGAAGATACACTTATGCAGTTGGTCCAGATCATCATGCCAATAGAGGCCCCTATCCCTTCAACATCAGGATCCTCTACTGCAATATAATCTGACAGTGAACATGTTTGAGCCTCTGTGGACTGGGTACACAGCTGGGACTTCCTCAGCTCTTCATCCCTTACCATTTTTCCTACATCCTCTTCCCTATTTCCCACCCACACTACCTTCTTACAAAAAAACACTTTGAAAAATAAGGGGACTTTTCCCCCAACAAAAACATAGTGCCCATCCACTGCCACTTCTTCCAGCTCAAACCCTATTGATGTTTCCCTTGTGTGTTCCCCTCTTTGTTTGTCTACATTTTTTCAATCTTTTCTATCACTCCCTTTCTATTCTTTAATTAAACCACAAGGGTATCCCCAAAAGGATACTCCTATATGAAACTGTTATAACCCCTTTACTTTAAAAAAAATAAAACAGTTTTAGCTGCTGTGCACTCCACAGCTTTGCTATAATGCTTTAAGTGTGACTGTGTTCAGCTGTGCTTGCCCACAATATGCCAAGGCACATACAATCTACGATACTGTGAAATACTTTGAACGTACAAAAAGATGACCTTTGCACAATTTACAGATTTAGAAAAAAAAAACAAAAAAAAACAGCAAGATTGCAGAAATTACTTTGCATTTCCATATTCAACACAACTAGATTACATTGACCCTAGTTGCATACCCATGAAGCTGTCTACGGATGTGCCCTACTCAGTTATCCACTACAGGAATATAAGGGTAATATTGAATCAAAGGATTATGTAATTTTCTGTTACATGGATTTTTGTAAAGAGATTACTCTGACTGCACTTTAGTTGCTTCTCAGTAGTGAAGTTTGTGATTGTATAATCTTGTTCTAGCTTGGTCATTTTGGTATATGTCTGCAAAAATCATGTGTACATGGGTGATATCCCCAATGCATGCATCCATAGCATTGCTCTCTACTGTACTTTATTTTGCAGAATGTCTCTAAATTTGCTTCATATCTTTGCCCTGTCTCTCATATTTTTTGATTGTTTGGTAAATCATTGAGGACTGCTGTCTGTCAATAACGTCAAACATTAGAGTATCATACTTTTCATTGTTCTTAAAATGCATGTTGAAGCAGACCCTGTTATTCTATTAACATTTTAATCAAATTTGATTGATACTTTTAAAGTTGTCTCTGATTTTGGCCCATTGTTCCATCCTTTCATTTTGGTCCTGTACCTGTTTTTTGAGCTAAGAAGCTGAGAACTATGATGCATAGACTCCCACTACCACCCATATTTGTGTGCTGCAATTTATCATATTCTTTCTAGTTATATATAACAACATTGTGGACCATACTGTCATAGTCCTAAATTAAAAGGTGAAAAGCTGCTGCTTGCTCAATAGTTGGTTAAAGCAGGAATTAAGCATGATAAAATTATACATTTTGTGAAGCTAGAAGGTAGAAAAAAATAGGCCCGTTCAATATTCCATGTCAGACATGGATGGGAGTCAGTAAGAATGTTGGATTACTGGGTATAATTATTACATATGACTCCATATTTTGGGGGTTTGATACCAATAGTATTGTAGATATATTGCTTACAAGTGCTATTTTACTGTAGATGGACTCTGATAAGATCATAAAATACTATCACAGTCTGCATATAGAAGTTTCTCTGTAACCCAAGAAATTTTCTGTAACTGTTCCAGATACTGAAACATTTTTTCCTCCTGCAAGGACACTTGCAAATGATTGACCTTAACTGACAAATGAATTGAAATCTCTCATAGAGTTTTATTTTAAAGAAGTATATAAAGGAACACATACTTACTTAATAAGTGTTATTATACTTTGAGTTACTACCACCTGTAAAATAGTATTAATAGAGAAAAATGGTCTGCTGTTTAAACAATGAAGAAAGATAGATGAGAACTGATATTACAGGAACAGATTCCAGATCTATTTCCACTATGAACAAGATGCTGCCCCATGCTTATGATGCAAGTTATGCTATGGTCAGTTTAGAAAGGTGGGTGCATTACTTCCTGTGAGGAATATGCTGATGAAACACACACGCCTTCAAGTGTGGACCAGTTTCCTACTCTTGATTCAAAAAGCACTGGTATAACCAATGACTCAAACACAAGAGAACATGTAAACTGGAAGAGTGTGCTAAAATCTCAAGATTGTCTCCATTTTTAAGCGCCGTTAAAAAATACAAGACATCATTTAAAGTGATAGTGGGTGTTTCATTTTATGTGAGCCTACATTGCTAGCATATCCATTTGAAATATTGAATACTGTGTAGTGAACAAGGGGAAGGGGATCTACTGGCTTGTCACATCTTCAAGTGGCTAACTCATGGACTATTACAATAACACCAGACAGTAGGTTCATAGGTTCATAGGTTCATAGGTTCATACTAGGCTATCTGCCCTAGGGCATTTATAAGCCTAGCCCAGAGTTTTGCGACTTTCGCCACCCCTTTAGTTTGAAGGATACTATGCCCATTATTTAGCTGTGCCTCTGTCAAGCAGTGACACTGAGGTGATCCCTGGGGTATACCTGCGATCTCCCATCCATTGGTCAAGATTTCTCTTGAACAAAGCCAGCGAGGTGCTCTGCCTCACACGTACCGGGATTTTGTTCCACAGCATAGGGAGTCTCTGGGTGATGAATCTGTCCCTCCAGCATGTCCTATTTATGACCGTGTCAAGGTTCAAGTCTCGTGCTCTTGTAGATCGGATGGATTTAGATTTTTTAAGGTGAAGCATGTTCATTAATTCCGGGTTTGACATGGCCTTGTATGTCAGGCACAGGTCACCTCTGAGCAGGCGGTAAGCGACTGAGTAGAGCTGCAGTAAGAGTTTTATACTTCTGGTAGCTTAGAAAATACATCACAGCAAGCCCTCCTCAGTCTATGAGACTAGAGCTTTGGATTGTCAACACACTCCTTTCTGTGTCAAGTGTAAAGGGTTTGGAGCATTCAACTTCACTTAAGGTAAATGTAAACAGTGTTCCAGGTGTCAAGCATTCACCTTTAATTAAGATAATAAGTAAACAGTGTTCCTTGTGTCTAGTGGTAGCACAGAGAACTAAAGCTATGCTAGCTAGCTACCTTGTCTACAAAGGATATATGGTTTGAAACTTCTTCCATATTCTTCTGTTAACTTTTTAAGGGACTTAATGTAATATTTAAAGTATCCCTGGCATATACTATAGGGCAGTTAAGGCTCTGTATTATTAACATACTGCTTTTGTGTGCCAAGGGTTCAGCATTTAAAGCTTTTTCCATGTTCTTCTTATGGCATGGGATAATTATTTAAATCCCTGCTATCTGATGTCTCAACATATTTGTGTATTATGCCGCAAAGTCCATTGCTCTAGTAACCATTTTAAGTGACTTTAAGGGAATATTTAAAAATATCCTTAGTGCCTAGTACCTACCCACTCATATGTCTTTATGATAAAAAACTGTTATTCAATTAACTTTTAAAAGAGTTAGAATTTTCTGGTGAGTAATACTCCCCAGTATTACAGGATTTGCTTGCTACTCTAGGAGAGTTTAGAAGTAGATCCCACCCCCCAAGCACACACATTCACATCTTCATGCACAAACACACAACACCTACCCTACCTAACCCCTAACTGACTTCTCTACTGTAATTGCACATGCAGACACACATTCTCACACACACATGCATATACACACACACACACACACACACACACACACACACACACACACACACACACACACACACACACACACACACCTACACCTACTCTACCTAGCCCCTAACTGACTTCCCTACTGTGATCACACAAGCAGGTCTGACTCACACACACACATACTCCCTCACCTGATGCCACTCATCCCTCTGCATGCACTCATATGTGCAGCCACACACAGATACATGCATAGAAGTACACACACCCTAACAGTGCCTGTCTACTACACTCTCCAGCATTTACCTGTAATGTCATTTTACCCATTTTAAATTAATGTGTGAATGTGAATTTGTGCCTTAGATAATTAACTTATCTGGACAAGCTAACTTACTGCAGGCATTTCTGGGAGGGAGAGAGAGAGAGAGAGAAAGAAAGAGAGAGCACATGGCTAATTGGCATAGACTACTCCCTGGAATGCATTATTAACATATGTCTTGGCTGAAGAGATGACCCAACATGGTCATCTTCCAGACCATGTAGAATCACTGCAGTGGGCCTGTCTCTGGATCAAAAAAGGATGATGGCAGCAGTAGCTACCCATATTAGGCCTTACCACCTGAGATGGCTGAATCCAGCCCATGATACACAATTCTAGGCCTTTAGAACTTGTATATCTATATGGTCCAGGAGACTATAGAGAAAAAAATAACTCACCATTAGTAATAAAGCCAGTGACATAAAAAAGTGGGTAATGGAAGACTATTCATTTTAAGAATAATAATTTTTCATATCAGAAAAAGTTTCACATTCTACTGATTGTTCACTACTGTCTTTCTTTTATTACAGTTTTTTGAAGCTCATGTTTCAGTATGCTTGTAAATATCAGAAGATTTTTCCATACCACAAAAAGCTGTTTGTTGAACTGCAAGGTGTGCTACATGATTTTATACAATCCACAGCGCTATGTAACACTGATAGTTATGTAGATTAATTCACACCTTAAAAAACAATCTCAGTAGTGGTTTTGTAAAATTTGCTGTACACTAGATAAGTTTAATTTCTTCTTCATTTTTAATTAAAAAATGTTACAATAGCTCCAGTAATAAGAAAGTAATAGGAAGGTGTGCACTGATGCAAAATTATAACAAAAACTGAACATTATTTTGTTCTGCAGCCATGCTCTTTCCATACATTTCTGAGTATACTTTGCACTGCATCTAATAATCTGTGAAGCACAAATATTCTGCAGTGGTTACACATTATTGTCATACTTATTCAAAGTTTCTTTAAGATGAGGAGGAATGGTTTATACATTTCCAAAGTCAATTATTTGTCAAGCAGAGAATTAGGCAATATTGCTGTATAGTAAACAGAAGATTGATTAAAACTCTGTTCAGAGGTAGGGGTGTAGTATGTCTTAGGAAGACAAGAGATATCTAGTTAGACAAATGGACAGAATGACAGATAGATAGATAGATAGATAGATAGATAGATAGATAGATAGATAGATAGGTAAAATAAAGTGTACAACAATATCCTCCTGTCTAAATGTTTTATATAAAGATGTTGCAGGTCAGTAAGCGATATTTTATTCTCAGAGTTCAGTCGAACTAGAATCATTATGTTTGTACCAGGTGTTGTTTTAATTGCAAATATATGGCTAACAAAGTTATTCAATTATACTTGGCTAAGCGTATGTTTTGTCTTGCCTTTATGTGATGTCAGAAAAGCATTATAACAATGTACTTCTTACCTGATTTGTTAGTAACTGAAATTAATGTAAAGTAGTCCAGCTTGGGCAAGAATGTTAAAGTAAAACTTACAAGAAAGCAGGCAGTCACAATGCAATATGATATCTGAACAGTATTTATAAAATACATTAATCTTTTGCTTTAGGTTTCTGTCATGCATTTTTATCTTAACGGCTATGTTTTTTTCTTAGCTGCAGTTACAAGGCAGGAGTACTGAAAAATATTTGTCTATGATGTCCTGATGTCCTTTGGAACTTCTGCTTATCAGCCACACTAAAAGTTGACAACCTTATGATTATATTTTGGCTGTGGTTTTCTATTCCACTTCTTCATATATCAAGATGTTCTGTCTCCTTTTTTATTTTTGTAATCCCAAATTTGTAACTATTAGTCAGGCTTTAACAGCTCATGCTATATATTTTCATTTTCTTTAGTACTTTGAAGCTTCAGCCAAATATACTATTCTTTGTAATGGGTTAAGCATCATAAATCCTTACATTATAAATGTTCTCCAGGGAAGAAAATGTTTTTAAAGATAGCAGATATGATTTGCTGCTCTTTGTTCCCATCTTGTGGTAATACTGGAAAACACCTCTTCAGCCAGAGTTTTCAGTAATAATACAAAAAGAAGTGAAATATTTCACTTTGTAACACAGCAAACTAGTTTAACAAGGATGTTATTTTAAGTAATATTTGCTTCCATCATCCCAATTTACCATTTTGGGTCTCCTCTGAAAAGAAAACAATAGTATAATTAGTTCTAAACTTGTCAAAAAAGGATAAAAAAAAAAGCTTTTCTTCAAACTGTCCCCCACATTAGTATTGAAGACGGGTTGCAGGGCTCATCTGGACAGGATAGACAAATTAAGGAGTGCAACTTGTCTTTAGGACCTCTTGCCAAACCTTTCTATTTTTATTTTTATGTTATTTATATATATATATATATATATATATATATATATATATATATATATATATATATATATTTTTTTTTTTTTTTGAAAGCCAATAACATTCAGTCTAGATTAAAAATAAGTGGGTAAAATAAGTGATTTTATTTGCACAGTTAGAAGTATTTGCATATAATTTTACCTAGCATTTCTAGTAAGCTTTGTAGACTGCTTTTAATATGGGTGTAACTTTTGCATGAATGTTGGTTTTGAAGCTGTTCTCATTTGTGTTACTGTAATTGCACCTGTTGTGTAAAAGACTTAGAACACTGTTGGTTATGATGAATAATATGAGTTTACTTGTTTCCTTCAGCAAGTTTATGTGCTTCCAAAATTTCTGAAATTTATAACAAGGTTCATCAGCATGTTTCTGAATTTTAAGTATCCTTTGACATTTTTTCTGCAGGTATTTCAAAAGTCTATAGACTTCCTTATTTTATATATTTCAGTTGGAGATGGGGGAGGGGGTACGAGCTATTTCATGGATCTCCTAATCCTGATGTCCATAGTACAATACTAACCTCTGTTCGAGTGTGAATAATACAGTGTATCCAGCATATCCTTCATTGTTCAAACTGGAAAAAATAAAATATTCTACAGAGGAATATGATATTTGAGTTGAAAGTGAAGAGTAGTGTTACGTTAGATTGTGCATAGCAGTCTGAGTAGTGTATTAATATGTGGTAGGTGCACACAGTTTAATATAATTAGGTGGCAATGAAAAAAAGAAGGAATAATCAAAATATTTTATTATATCAAAACAAAAGAGAGAGAGAGAGGGAGATCAAAACAATAATGGACATGCAGGGTAAGGGGGTATCAGAAAAGAAATTGATTTGGGCAGGCAAGTTATTGACTGCCCAGTCTGCAGCAGAATGATTTTTGATTTTGGCTGGCTAGTAACTGAGTGATCAGTATGGAGAAGAATACCTCCAAGGAAAGAGGGGCACCTCAAGACCAGCAATGTCATGTGTATTAGCAGAAGGGTTGGCCAGTTCTGACTTAAGTTAAAAAGCATAAAGGCATGCTACCATACTTCTCAACCTTCTAGTGCATGAAATCTGGACAAAGCCTAAAATAATTGGGGTGGGGGGTGAAGGCCTCAAAACAGGGACATCTTTCAAATCTTGCTCTTATAAACTTTGAAAGCTATTAGAATAATAGGATTTGTGTTAGCAAGGATTTTTCTGAAGGATACAAACTCTGAAAACCAAATGTATGTCATTATTAAATGATGCTAGCCCCTGGTGATTTGCCAGAAAGCCACAAATTTTATGAGGGACAGACCATAATATGATGCAAATATCTGGACATTCTGCAAAAAAATCTGGACAGCTGATAGTTTAGTTACACACTGTAGGATATCAACTCCCTGAGTTGAAGAACTATATGCTGAGGTAGAGAACTCTACATGTTATGGTTGACAATAGAGTAGCCTTCAGTTTCTTACCAATGCCCAGCATACATTTATTTGGGAAGGGATGGGAGACTCACTATCCCTGAAAACAATCACAGCTTCCACAAGATTACATATTTTCAGACTTGCATCAGCAATCCTACTACTTAGTATAGTTTTAATGAATATATAAGAAGCTGAAGAAAGTTTATTGGGATATGGGATAGCAATAAAAAACTTGAGACAGGACTCTGAGTTAAGAAGCTTGTCAAACATTTGAAATAGATAGTGTCAGTGAATTAGATTTACTTTAAACTCCCATCTTAATTATGAACAATTCTAAGAACAGATTCATGAGGAGTGAAAGGGTTATAGTCATCTCTATTAGCAGTTGCCCTGAAGTTTGGTTCAGTGCCAACACAACATTTTTAGAAGTTAGACAGTGCGACAGCAGAAAGGATGAGTGTTATAAGGAATTTAGAAGTTGCTTAAGTATAAAATAATATACTGCAGTAAGCAAATGAAATGAAATGTACTGTTTTGCAGTATAATAAAAATATTGTGAAAAATAGTCAGTCAAAATGCCATCACACACACGGACATACACACAGAGTCAAAAACAATAGCTGTTACTAATCTGGAACTAGATAGATTTTAATGTAATAATTACCAGTCATATCTTGTTTTTCTAGTCAAAAAGCGATAAGTAGGTTTCCATCTTTTGACAGAACCTGAAACATCACTAAACTAAGAACAGCATAACTAAAATAATTGCTATAGGTATACTAACAATAAAAGCTGATCTAATTTGGCATATGAATAGAAAACTGAATAATTAGGAGGAGGAAGAAGAATGAGGAGATTAACTTCATAAAAACTGCTGAGGGCTATCACAGTGGCATTGCATAATTAAGTAAGCTAAATGAATTGGTGAGGCAACATTTCTTTTACTGCATGCAGCATGGCACCAGACACAACACTGTCTTCACTATACCAGTGAAATGATACTGGAACATCGACTGCTGCTTATCATTGTTAAATGTCAGTTTTTAAGAATTCTTTTCTATAAAACGTTAGACACATCTTTATATAGATTTGTGTTTTCCAGGTGACAGAACATTTGAAAGGTATAGGCTCCTTCTGAAATTGTGAGGACTTTTCCTGTGATCCATGCAATACGTGGACTGAGTGTGCAGATGTGGAGAATATATACTATGCTTGAGGTGGGGATTCGTCATATTGTTTGCCCTACTTTGAGGTACAGTGATCTCAGATTTAGTATATATAAGTTGTGGGGTGTGAGGGGTAAAACACCACACAACTATTGCACAAGTTCTTCCCACAATGCTTTCATGACATTACAGCATGACATTGCTGAACCACATTTATTGGCCTTGCTCTTCAAATAGTGAACCTAAAGGTGACAGCATGAGGTGTGCAAGTTTATTTATACAACATTCCACTCTAAACATTTAACATTCTTTAGGTATTATCTTTTTACCTTTTCTGGTATGTATTTTTCAGTTGATCCCGCCATCCAGCTAGGATGCTTGAAATGGTTTCATCATAGGACAGCTTCTTATTTGGCAGTGGTATATTGAGATAAGCTTTTCTCATGTCCACTGATTTGCTTAGATCAAAACACTGCTGCTAGAGAACTAGAAACACAATTCTGGCATGGCATGTGTTGCAGCTAAAGTTTGTAGCCTTCATTACATGTGAGAAAAGTGAAGTTGCACCTAATTTCAAGATAAGTACGGCGCGTAAAAACAACTTGAATTCTCAGAAAACCTTCAATGCAATCTCATCTTCACACCTATAATGTTCCTAACTCTCCTCCTTGGCCTGTTGAGACTTAAAATGGCCTTAGATCTGTGCACCTGCAAAATCATCATAATAAAAATAAAAATGCTTGATTTGGAAAAATGATACATGCTATAAAACAAATAGAATTTGTTAGAATATCAGTAAAAGTAAAAGTTATCAGTTTCAGGTTATGAATACTTTCATTTTATGAAACGTATACATAATGGAAAGGGTTACATTTCACTGTAGAACAGTTTGTGAGTGAATAGAAGTTGATCTTTTTACATTTTATTTTAGTTACATTTTACAACTTTCTCAGAAAAACACGATAACTGTACAGTGACAACTGGGTTGAATGAAGCATATACATTAAAACCAAAACTCAGAGAAATACGAAATAGGATTAAATAGTGTGTAAATACCGGTGTATATATGTTGGATTTTATTTTATTTGTGCATATTTTATTTGTGCATTTTGTATTCTGTATTTTAACTTTTTTAGTTACTAATTCTTTAAATGTTTAATTACACTGATAATTATACTAACTGTTTAACCAATCATCTTTTTTCTATTAATGTATTTAAAGGAATTTTTTTAGGGAAGTCTTCATTTTGTATTCTCATGCCTGATGAAGCAGTTTTTACTGTAAAAATTTTACTTATACATGTTAACTTGTGGATTAAATAGATTTCTACTCGTAGTTTCGATGTACTTTATTTATTATTTCTATTGTTGTTCTTGGATTAAAGTGCAACTAGACTTATTTCTAAGGAATTTCTTATTTTCCAGTTTGTACATATAATCACAGTCCTTGTATTATTATGCTGTACCTGACAGGGGTGTGTAGGTTTTACTATCCAGATCTATACTATACAGATCTTTACAGTAAACCTACCAGAGTAAACCTCCTGCTACACAGTAATAGTCTCCATCCTACCAGGTCAAAATATAATGTTGTTAACTTCCAGGGATATAGGTTGGCCAGGATCACCACGAAAATGGAACCCTTCCTTAAGAACCTAAATGATTTTGAAAATTATTTTTTGGTAAGGGGATATGAAAGCTATATGTTAAGAAACATTCTGGAGTCTATAATTGAACTAAATAGTACAAATTCACCAGCACTTAACAATCCTTAGAGGAAGGTTTTAAAGAAACCTATTGACAACAGTTGTGTCTTGACTTTTACTGATGACTTTTGCAGCATCATTAATGTTATTAGAGAGAATTGGGCCATAATTATTGAAAGCTTGTATTTAATGGACATCATTGGTGAGCCTCCTTCTTTTGTGTATAGGAAAGCCAGGAACATCAGGAGCTGCGGTCAAGTTAGGTCCAGATGACAGGATACATGCACCAGTAAGTGTGGAGCCTACTGCGTCTTTTGTCAACACATACAGGAGGGAGACATGTTTTTCTGCCCATATTTAAAGAAAATGATTAAAACAAATGCAGGAAGTGAATCAGTGCAGGTGGTTTACAGGGTTAGCTGCAATGGCTGTGAAGAATTTTATGTGGAGAAAATACTCAACAGGCTTAAAAGAAGGATTTCTTGCCAGAATAACACACTGGCTGGCTGTAACAACACCTGCAGCTACACAAAAGATATGCTGGCTTTAAATTTCAAATTATTGACCATGTGGACCTTTTGTAACTATAATGAGACATCCCTAATCTTTTAGAAAAACTTGAACTACTGTGGCAGCTGAAACTGAACTGCTTTAAAAAATGGGGATGAATTATTATTGCTCCATTAAAAGCATACTAGATCTCAGAAAACTGCCCCACAGTTTAAAAGACTGATATGGGACTGATTAATGCTGAAAACTTGCTTATATTGCGTTTAAAAGCAAATATCAAACACTGTTTACTTATTTTAGCACTAACTTACAGTGTTATAAAGGACATACTTTAGGTGGCTGCTGTATACATTAATCATTTCTGATAGCTCCTCATTAATGCTACTTTAGATTTTAAACTGAACACTTTTGTTACATTTTTCTTCCTTTTAGGCAGTGAAGGTCTGATAGTGCACACAATGCTCATGCGCCTAGTGATTTTTTTTTTCTGTTTTACAGGTTGCATTTACTCGAGTGCAGTCTTACACTCTCAAACTAATTGTTTTCTTAGTTAGATGCCACAATCTTACAGGACCCCATTGTCTTAGTGTTTTATTGTTAACATTTATCACTGTGTTTCCAGCTTAGCAATTATTTTTATGTTTTTTCATCCTACTTAAGTTTTAAGTTATATATCTATGGACATGTTCATTCATATTATCATTTGTTTTTGACACACAAACCTGATGAAGTATTTATGCATTTGATACAAAAGTGATCTTTGTTAAACGTTATATATTTATTAATATTTATTCTGGTAGATGTCTATTGGTAGATCGTTTTGTTAATCAGTCAGTCATTTTTTAGTTAGTTTGTTTCTTAATTAATAAAGTTTTGATTAGTTGGTTAGCCTATACAAATGAGATTGTAATTTGTCTCTAGCTTTCTAGATTCGGTTTTAGTTACCACAGTCTCTGATTACACTATGGTGTTAAGGGGGAAGGGGGACCTGGCTAAAGGAATGATTTTAATGCTTTTATTGCTCTTAACAGAACCACCCGCTGTAACTACTCCCTTGCACCAAACAACCTGATTATATATGAGGAATGTTTTTGATGCTTTTCATTTTACTCAACCAGGATCACTTGTTTGTGTGTTTCAGTAAAGGATATTCCATTTTTAACTCAGCTGTGGATTACCCACTATTTGCTATTTGATTATTTTTTAGCATGTATTTTATAATTATATTTTGCAGTTTGATTTTTATTAAGTGAACTAAGTGTATAATAACATAATTTAGGAAGTAATCTTCACATCCTCTACATTGCAAAGTTTCTTCTTGGTTTGTTTTGGAGCCAGTATAGGTTGGATACTGTTGTTTTCTGACACTGTGAGGGATACCACGGATTTATCTTTTTGTAAGTCTTACTATTCATGACATGAGTGGGTCACAGTGTATTGACCTGTGAACAGATGGCTTCTTGTTGACAGGATGTGCATTCTAACATAGTCTTTTTCAGATATCTGACCATTATTAAAGGCAGGATAACTTTACTGCACAAGAAAATGAATTCCTGCTAGAGGCTTTTATTGTAGTACTGATCAGATAGGATGCTGCATTGATCAAGCCCATCATTTTTCTGTCTAGAAGGACAATGCTATAGGTGGTCATGAATGATCATACCTGGTGAGCCTACAAATGATGTGTAATGGGTATGAATGACTATGCTGCAAGAAAAGCACAGTGCCTAGAAGAGTACACAGATGGCACAAGTGGCAGACCTAGATTCAGGAACCAGGATGGCAACTGCTGTATTCTTGTTGTGACACACATTCTGTGAGTTAACTGCGCCAGTATTGGAATAATGGTCACAAACATACGTTGCTCATGTTGCAGGTGAGGCAAGTGTCTGCTCACCCAGTGTTGTGGTGGATGATGACAGACCAGATAATCCCCATCCACTTATATGTCTATAGTATATAGAAATATATGATGTTAACCTTCATTAAGTTTCAGGTCCATCACATACGCTCTCAGGAGAGGAGAGTGATTTACATAAGTAATTATACCTTTCAGTCCTGCTTTACTATGTCTTGCATTATGTCATACATGAATGTGTTAAAGTTATACTACACTATTCAGGTAGTCTGTACCTTTACTCAATGAAGACACCGAGACAGTTCTGCTGTTATGACATTCATTTACTAAACACAAGGTTTACATCTAGCTTAACAATGAAAGATATATACATCAAAACCGTACTTCAGCTTACAGCATCAGGTCTGTAAAGATAGAAAAATCAAACTCTCTGATACAAAAGAAAAAGTCCCAATCTTTATAGTGTATTTTCTGCCTGCATCAGCAGTTTAGAGAATTTACCAGAATAATAAGTCTTTCCCTTGAAGCTGGTCTGCTGACAGTTTGTTTTCCATATTTTAAACATTCTGTTCCTGAAGAATAACTCTTTTCGTCCTTGGCCTATCTTTGCATATCATGTTGACAAGACACAGCTGTATACAACAGTTTGTCTTGACCTGCTGGTAGATAATTTTACAAAGCTGCATAGTTTATAAGAGATAAAATATTTTACTTCTGATTCTTATTAACAATGAATGCCAAGCTATATAGTTTTGCCAAGTTACGTAACTGAGTTCCAGCTGAGTACACAGTGAAATACAGAACATTTATTTCACATTTTCAGAAAAATCCACATAAATCTATTTTAACCTGTTCTTTACTCTCACAATTCCCACTTTTTATTTAAAAAGTGGAAAATGACTGTTGATTTTTAATGGTACACATTGAAACTTTCTCCAGTTTATTCAGGTTAACCATTATGATTTGGAGAACTCTAAGTTTTTTGCAAATGACAACTTAGGCAACAATTCCAGATAGTTAGCATGACTATAATGCCTAACACTACTAATACAGGATGTATCAACCAATTTAGCAGATTTTTCCTGATTTTGACCAACCAGTAAAGATATCCCACCAGTTGTGAGCAGTGTCTTTTTTGGTCTTTTCATCCAAACTAAGTAGTTTAGCTTTTGCAATGGTGCTTAATGCCTCATAATATAGAATACTTTTATTTCTTTTTTCCAAATACTCTCTGAGAATTTTAGTATTGTTCATTATGTTTTTTAAATTAGCTAAAGATACATATATATTGGGAAGTTGTATTAAATCATAATTCCAGTTCTTGGAAATTTTCACTTCTATGGGTTTAGTAAACATACAGCCTCACAGTAAGATGCTTTCCGGTTCGATTCTCAGCTAGAGCGTCTTCTGCGTGGAGACATGCGTGAATGGGCGTACCTTCGTTGAAGGTTGTGCATCAGGGCTGGTAACTCGGCACGTAAAAATCAACTACCAATCATTAGCGGACCGGAGTTCCACTGTGGCGACCCCTAACCGGGAAAAGCCGAAAGACACAACAACAACAACAACAGCTCTTATTATTCCATTTAAGGAAATCAACATGTGATAACCATCCTACAAAAGGTAATTTTAAATTATGATCTATGTCTTGATCTGTAACCAGATAAATATACTGAGGAGCCACTTCTATAAACATTTGAAAAGAAGAAAGCATAATAGTGCATTTACACAAATTAACAGAATGCTGCAGTAAGCATGGTTCATAGAAAGGTGAATGCTGTCCACAAATTAGTCCATTTTGAGTCTGTGTACAATACTCGATTTTATGTGTTTTTCCTCTCATATCTATATAGTTACCTTCAAATTGTGGCAACCAATACTCATACCCTTCTGGTACAAGAAATATCATAGGTAAAACAGTAAATTGACACATAATAGTGGTATCAGTAACATTATAATGCACAAACTTTCGTGTACAATATTGTGGAGTATAGTATGTTACTTCAGTAAACACCCTAATTCAATCTGTATCAGGTATCCATTTGTTAAACAATTGTCGCCAAACATTTTAATTTTGTAACATAAATTCAGTTTGTACTCTATTTTTCTGAATTTCCACATACAAAGACTGCATAGTACATTTTGTCCAGTTTACAAAAATTGTCATGTTACCATCAAATTTCAACTGATGTAGCTGCATAGCATCATAATTGTCTAAATATTGCTGCTGATAATTTATATTGTGCAGGTGTGTCTTCCATATTTCTGGATTCCAAGATGCTTGAAAATGCGCAATCTGAGAGATATCTTTCCCCACTACTTTTAAACGATTAGTTAGAATTTCAATGTCAGCTCCATTAATAGCTCTCATGCCTGTATCCAGACTTCCTAGCAGAGTATTATACCATGCTCTTTTATATTGGCACCTGCCTGTGTCTGGGAATGTGATGTTAAAATGTAGTACAACCTTTTGATACTGTCAGTCTACCTTTTTACAGGTAGAAGGGATTTTAAACAAATGGTCTGTATGAACAGAGGTAGGTTTACCTGTTAATATTGATAGAACATATGCCCAATGTATGCGGCCTGTACTGACTGTGACTTTAGCTCATATTACAGAAACCCCAGTAGTAAAATTTAGTTGTACTTTCATATTATTGGGAGGAATATTAATTTTCTGTATAACATGATTACCACACTTTTTTACATAGGTGAAGATTAGCCATTGTATTGATGGTGGATATTTTTTTGAAATTTTTTCCTTTTTTTAAATAAAATATAGGAAATTGACACCATTTAATATAAACTTTGGAATTAAATTTAAGGGTTACTTTAGGACTATTTAGTCAAACGTAATAATGACCCTCAACCGTGGACCAAAAGTTAACATTGCTAGAAAACCTTATGTACCCGAAGATACAGCTAGCATTATATGGACAAGTGAAGTTGTCCTGCTGTTTTTGCTCACAAGAACAATTTACCTGTGATGAACATTCATCCCAACTTAGGTCTACAGTATTATTGTTATTGTTTATTTTTCAAACTTGCATTTCTCTTGTTTGACACCCTATCCCAAGGGCTCCAATGAGTACAGTCAGTACAATAACAAACAGAATCTTCATTATGTACAATAATATAACCTTTCCACATAAGTGGTATTAATCTGAAAAGTAGTTTTGATAGATGCTTTTTCAACTATTTCAGACTTGGCATTTGCCGTGAATCTACAAAAAAAAACACAAAACATAAAGTCACTTAATGACTTTTAACTGATCTCTATGAACAATAATTATTTTTCTCTTTTTCTTTCCTTTAACGTTGTATACTAGAGGTCCTAATTGAGCAATTACTTCAAAAGGCCGTTGCCAATTACTATCCCACGGACCGTCCATCTGGAACATCTTGATTAATACTCATGTTCCAGAGGGAAGGTTTTCTTCTGGTATAACAGGATCCTTTGACCGTAATTTGAATGCTTGCATTTCTGATAGGCTTTGACACAATTCAGAAATATCTCTTAACCATTGCTGATGTTTTACGATTTCTAATAATGGTCTGCTTGTACTAACGGTAGGATTGAATGGCAATTGCACAGGCATTTTTCTACCCGTCATGACTTTAAAAGGTGAGATACCTGTTTTACTGTGTGGAGTTGCTCTGACACCCAGCAAGATTCCAGGCAAATATTTTACCCAATTTATGCCTTTTTCCAAGCAGGCTTTCTTAAGGCATTCCTTAAGAGTCCTGTTCATTCTTTCAACTATCCCATTAGACTGGGTATGGTAAGGAACATGAAATCACTGCTGGATACCATGCAAATCACATAAAGCTTTCATCAGTTTACTGACAAATTCTGGCCCATTATCAGATTCGATAATTCGTGGCCATCGCCAATGACAAAAAATGTTTTTCCATAAGGCTTCTGCTGTAGCCTTAGCTGTCATTGTTTTTATAGGAACTGCTTCTACCCATTTTGAAAAAAACATCAACTACCACTAGAAGATACCTGTACCCACCTTTAGCTGGGGGTAATGGACCGGCAAAGTCAATTTGGATGGCAAACCAAGGTCCAGCCGCTGGAGTTACTCTTACTAACTGTGGCTTTTTCAATTGAGCATTTACCTGCAAACATATTAAGCATTCAGCATGCACCAAATCACAGATTTTCTTTAACTGTGGATGCCAGTACTTGTTCTTTACAATGGGCCATAACTTTTGTGTACCCAAATGTCCCAATACTGGATGATTAAACTTCACTAACTGTCATGCCTGTTGGTATGGTATATAAGGAAGAATAGAACCGTCTTCAAAATATTTTGGATAATATTGCCCTAGACTTTTTCCTACACGAGTACATTTTTCTAACTCTTCATGCAGTCCAAACTTAGTTTGGATTTGCAGCAAATCAGGTTGAAAATTTTGAACTGAAAATGTCTGTATGGCATGTACTGCAGTGGTTTTATCTCGTACGCTAGAAAGGTGTTCTGTAGGATACAAGTGCATTCCTTCTTTAGGTGCCTTTTTTGCCATCTGATCAGCACAGTTATTTAAGTGAAAATTTTCATTTGTAGCTTTCTGATGAGCTTTTACCTTTAAGATACTGTAGGAACACACAAGGGACTGACTACGAACCAAATTCCAAATAGTCTGTAACACAGAAGCATGCTTAAGTGGTTTGCCCATGTTATCAACAAACCCTCTCCTTGCCCATGTAGACATATGCATCTGCAGAGAATTAACTATGTAGGCACTGTCTGAAAAAATATTGACAGGTGGAAAATGCTGTAACACATAAAGAACTGCTTCCAGTTCAGCTTGCTGAGCAGACATGTGTCCCGATAACTGAATCAGAGTCGGCTGTCCCATAGAAAGGTTTTCTGGTACTACTGCAAATCCAGTACGATATTGTCCATTGTCCCAAAATTGAGCACAATCAACAAAGATGGATGGTCTGCCTTCCTGAAAATCAGGAGATAGAATGAACTCTTCTGGATTTGAAATGTGCCTAATGCATTCTTGTTGTTTTCCTTTATATCCCATGAAGTTATTGTAACTTGCTTGACATTAAGTAGTGCCAACCATTTTCCAAACACTGCTTGACTGACATCATCAATCAGTTTATTTAGCTGAGTCTCATTTACCAAAGCCTGTATGGCATAATGTGGTGTCTGTACTATAATGTCTTAAAACAAAACTGTTAGGTATTCAGTTTTTTAAACCCCAATAAATGGCCAAAAGTTGCTGAATGCATGAGTGATATCTCCTCTCAACATGTTTCATCTTCCTACTGAAAAATGTAATGGGGCGTAAAGTTTTTTCCATTCTAAAATCAGAGCCCTGAGGCCATTCCTGTAAAAGCACAGCAGAGAGTGTATTGGGTCCAGCTGCTTCCTGTAACACAAAGGGAAGTGTTAGACTTGGAGTTACTAATTGTGTAGCCTTGGTTAATGCTGCCTTTAAATCATAATAAGCCGTATTTTCCTTTGGTCCCCACTCTAGAAAGGGTCATTCTTTCTTGCTAGAAAGCATGTCATACAGAGGAGCTACCATGCTGGTATAATCCTCTATAAATTCCCAACTATAATTCTTGATACCCAGAAATTTGTGGAAATCCAGAATGGTAACCGGTTTACCCATTTGCAAGATTCCCTGCACCCTCTCTAAACAAGGAGTATATCTGGAAGGACGTAAAATAGTACCCAGAAGTTTTACTTCAGATGACATGAATTGTACCTTTTCACTTTTAACCTTAAACCCTGCCTCCTGCAGTGTTTGTGGGATCTGTGTTACTTTAGCTAAATGCTGTTTTTTTTGTTTCAGACTGTATTAGCATGTAATCAATGTAATGCAAAATGGAATCATCAGATTCTGAACATGTCATTTGAAACTGATTTAAAAGTGTTGGTATGAGAGATTGCCCCCTAATGTATGCTAACAATACTGCTAACAACACTGCTGTCACTCTTAGGTGTTTAGTTTGTATTGGATACTGCTTTTGCTGAATATAAGCCATAAAACATTGTGGAATAAAATTCTAGATATGTTTAAGTGTATCATTCCATACAGTGCCTACAGTTTTAAGAACCCAAGCTTCAAATATAAACATGCTATTAAAAATACCCATCTGTTCAACCCCATGTTTCTAACATCTTAGACTGATGATAAATGTCAGCAGAAAAGCCTGCTGAGGCTATGATAGGACTTGTAACAGTAGTTTCTAATGCTTTAGATTGATATTCCTCTAACAGGGCTTGTAATTTTAAAAGGTCTTTATTAGCTAAGTCTGTTGATCTAGCAGTCTCAGATTCCTGTGTCTCATACTGAGCTCATAATGTGTTTTTTTTTTCCCTAGCAACAGTAACGTCATGCTGTGCATCAAACAGCTGCTCGTCATATTTTTCTTGCAAATGGACAATTTTACTCATTAACCCTTCTATCATACCAATTGCTTTACTACCCTGTTAAATAACAGTTTGTGTAAAGGTTTTAATTTCAGTCTGTGAGACTTTCAAAAACTGAGAAAATTCTTTTGTACATTCAGCGGTGTCAGCATGCAGTTTACCAGATGCATTCCATTTATCACAGTAAGTCTGAAAAAGACCCATGAGGTCAAGATCCTGCTGGTTGCTAACTTTAGCAAGCCAATGTTTAAACTCCTGCAAATCAGACTGTAAAGTACAAACTTTGACATCTGCATCACCCCCTAATAAATCTTTTGCAACAGGATATATAGAAACAGGAACCATTGTCTGTGCTTCAGGCATTACTTTATCCTTGTTGTGTTCCAGGTTTTGTGCAATATGTTTATGACAAGGTATGCAAAAAGCAACATTTAAATTATTGCAAATAGCACATTTTTGTACATTCTGTGGCACTTTTGCCTTACGTACATACCAATCAAAGGTAGAGATCCACTTACATAATTCTGGATTGTCAGTTTTACCTAGTGAAGAATTACAGGTGCTAACATGCTGATCATACCATGTATTTAAATAATTCCACACACTTATATATGGTTCAGACACATCAAAAGTAAAAGACTGAGTGCACTTCTTGGCATTTTCATGAACTGCATTCATTGTTAAAAAGAAAAACAGAAGAAAATAATTACCACAAATGTTCAGGACAAGGTGGCCAGTCTTGACACGAAAATCAGTTGTGGGAAAATTCTCTGCTGTCTTTCACTAGATGCTGGTGATATGAAAATGTTGGCAGTAGTATTTTCATACCTCGTGGGTCACCAACTGTCTGAAGAAAAATTACCGTACTGCCTTGTACTGCACTGCAGTGTTTTGTCCTCAAGTCAATGGACAAAGTTTAGGAAGAGAAGAATCGATTCTAAAAAGGTCTGCACTGGAATGTCGCACTGTGAGCGACACCTCTTCAGGTCACCCCCCCCCCCCGTTGTTTGGACTGGTCTCGCCACTGTTAAAGTTATACTACACTATTCAGGTAGTCTGTACCTTTACTCAATGAAAATACTGAGACATTTCTGCTGTTATGACATTCATTTACTGCACACGAGGTTTACATCTAGCTTAACAATGAAAGGTATATACATCAAAACCATACTTCAGCTTACAGCATCAGGTCTGTAAGGATAGAAAAATCAAAGTCTCTGATAACAAAAGAAAAAGTCCCAATCTTTATAGTGTCTTTTCTGCCTACATCAGCAGTTTAAAGAATTTGCCAGAATAATAAGTCTTTCCTTTGAAGCTGGTCTGCTGACAGTTTGTTTTCCATATTTTAAACATTCTGTTCCTGAAGAATAACTCTTTTCGTCCTTGGCCTATCTTTGCTTATCATGTTGACGAGACACAGCTGCATACAAGAGTTCATCTTGACCTGCTTGTAGATAATAATTTTACAAAGCTGCATAGTTATAGATATAAAATATTTTACTTCTGATTCTTATTTTAACAATGAATACTAAGCTATATAGTTTTTGCCAAATTAGGTAACTAAGTTCCAGCTGAGTTCCAGCTGAGTGCACTCTACAAACTAAAATGCAGAACATTTACTTCACATTTTCAGAAAAATCCACAGAAATCCATTTTAACCTGTTCTTTACTCTCACAGAATGCCTATAAGTATAACAGAGGGGCGTTCTTATAATGGTGTGACGTACCACATTTTAAGTGCTATAGATTAAGTTTAGAATTATCCATAAGCGTCAACATTTTTAAACATCAAATGCATAACAAAAACAATATTTTTATTGATATTCAAAAAAAAAAAACTTATTTACATTTATCAAGTAAAATGAAACCCCACACAGTTTGTTTACATTTAATGAAGGTTTAAGCTGTACATTATGCAATTACTTACAATCCATTATTTGTCTTTTCTTCAGACAAATTTGAATAAACAGTCAGAAATATACCCCCTCCACATTACATTGCCTTTATCTGTTTTGTGCCACTGGGCATGCCCAAACCATTTGATAAGACCTGCATCTTCTGCTCCTCATCTTTGGCAGGATATTGTTCCTGGGCTATCTGCCATGTAAAGCTTTTTTGGAGTATGATACCAAAGTGAACTATCATAATTTACTGCTATTAGATGTACAGCCACACTTTTACCCTGCCTAACCCCTCCCAGACAACATCCTACTACCCAGCATAGACAAAGAAACCTTCAAGCCTCCTTTATATTTTCTCTAAGATTTTACTACTTAACTGTGACATGCATATACATATCCTTATAAATTTTACTGTGTCTACCTTTTTCTGTACGGCAGTAATTCATCCATGCTACTATTATGGATTAAAAATTTTACAAGGAACAATTTTCTTCTATATTTACAATTATATACAAATTCATGCTCCCATTGTGCTATCATGTAGTTATTTTGTGATGGTACCATATACCTCTTGTTGTTTCTCTTCCAATTTGATGAAAAAAAAAACTCTTTTTCAGAAAACAAAACAAAAAAAGGCAAAAAAAAAAACGACTTAGCACAAGTTAATTTAGTACAGATAAAACATTTATCTTTTTTCTGGAACATGTATTTGGAACATGTAGACTTAACACTCAAGAAATCTTTCAATATTTTGATTTCTTATTTAAAAGGAATGTGGGACTATAGTGATTCTCAACTGTAGTCCCAAAACAGTAGTCAGAATTTCTTCAGACAATATAAAAAGTGCCACCATACACATACACTATAGTTTTATTAACTATCTCTTTAAAATTTTTGACCAGATAAATAGAGTTGAGATACATGAGAGCTGCTAAAGTGGCAGGATTAGTCACTATGGGCATGTGAATATAGCAACAGAAACATTTTTTTATTAAATGTCACCATCAGCTACCAGAATGCTGACAAGTTTGTGTATCAGAAAACTGGCCTGGAACTAACAGAAGTTTTAAACACATAAGACAGAAGTGTAGAATTATGTAATTGTTTTAGGGTTGAATATCCTAAAATTAGATTTTTCATATTCCTAAAATTCTAAATTCTAAATATATTTTAAATATATGGAAAATATTTTTTTATTTTTAAATGTTTCTAATGACACTGTTTTGTTGTACTGAATCATAGAGAATAGTAATTTACCGAATTACCAAATGTATAGCTTGCTAACTTTGTATGATTTATATCTTCATGGGCTAAAATGAATTTTTTAGCTATAATTTTAGAAGTCTATTAAAGTAAAAAGAAGCTGAATTTCAACATATTTAAAAATCCACAGTTTGTGATTATATATATATATATATATATATATATATATATATATAGAGAGAGAGAGAGAGATATGCATTTCACTGCAGCCACCCTCTGCATGTTAAAAAATATATAATTTAAAGACAAACAATAACAATGGTATGTTTAAGAAGCTCTGATACTATTTTGATGACAAATTAATAACATTAGAAAGATTAATTTATGATAGGGTCTATGATGTGATTTTGTGCAAAATACTTGCTAATAAATTTAGGTACTCAAGTAATAGTATATTTGTAGTCTCCTACCGAAACAAATAAAGTTCTAAAGGAGACAGCAATTGAAAGGAGAAAAGGTATTACCTAGCAGGTATAATACAATGTATTTTGAATATTCAAATTACTAAAGAGGTCCATAGTTGTACATGGGAATTTTTTCAAACCAGTCCTAATTTGGTCAAAAGTATTGGTAATTGCCTGGTGTTTACTGATAAAAGGGAGTAATTGCCTGAAGGATATTATTAGACAATATAAACACAGTCATAAAACATGTAAAGGAAAATAAATATACACTTATGCTTGTGGCTTCCCTAAAGCATACAAGTAAATTAGTGTTAGAAAGAATTTTTTGAAGTCCATGGAATGCCATAATTATGCTCCAAAACTAGGAAAAAGACAAGTTAGTTAATTATATTTCTGTAGTGCTTTTTTGAGCACATCTAAGCATTGCCAGAACTGTGCATTATGCTATAGCTTAACAGCAAACAGTTATGGAAAAGAGTTTAACTTCTTTTAGTAATAATAATGCCCATTTGGTAACCAGGTAGGCCCACTCGACACACAATCTCATTTCTGGGACAACCCAGAAGCAATAAGGAACACTTATAATGCTTACAAAAATGCAGAACCAAAAGTCTAACTACTTTTATCAGTAATAGCACCCATTTGGTAACCAGGTAAGCCCACTCAACACACAGTCTCTATCAGGGACAACCCAGAAGCAATGTCTAATTCAATAACTTGCTCGAAGTCACGTTGTATGCAAATGAGGGATGGAGGAAATCAGATGCTGTACCTCCGGAACTACAGCTTACAGCCTTAGCCCTTTACACCATCTGCAGACATTTCTTTTTCAGTAAGACAATTTGTGTTTACTCTATGTCTCACAGCAATAAATGTTTTGCAAGCTTGGAAAGGCTTTGAAAGCTGGAAAAACACTTCACACATACTTTTTTTCTGTAACTGACAATACAGGGAGCAGATAAACGTTTATGCTGTAAAAAGAATTATGATCGGGCCTTATACATTATAACTATTACATCTGGTTTATGCAGTTCTAAGAAAGACCTTCAAGGGAGATTTACTGGCATTTCTTTCATTAACATATCGTAAGTTGGTTATAGTCTGAGACCCACTACTTGACATTACAAACATTCCATGGATGGCAAAAATGTACAAAAGTTTACATTTTTGCAATTGTGTGTATAAAAAGCTGGTTTGGAAAACAGATTTGAACTCTTTACTAGAGTAAAAAAAAAATAAATTGGTATATTAATTTCAATGCCATATCCCCTAGACAGTGTTAATGAAAAGTTGTTAATTGCTTAGAATATTTGTTTTGTAATTACATTTTTATACTTACATTTTTGTGAAGCTGATAAAATAAATAAGGATTTTGTATTTGCTGGAACTTATACCAGCCATTTTGCAAATATTATAAAATATTATATAAATTTGCACTTTGTGAAATACGTAGTTCAGTCCTATTTAGGTATTTTGAGGAGATTATAGTTTTCTAAATATGAAGAACACCTCTAAAGAAATATGAGCTATCATCATTTAGATAAACAGGTTACCTATGGCCATGTGTTGCCTTGTCTAAGATATTGCACCAAATTACCCACCTCCCATTAAACGTAATCTGTGTTAGTGTTGTGTAACTCTTAGACTTTTGTGTAAGAAGATTACTACTCCCCTTTTTCTCTCCTCCCATCTTGTGGTCATTAGTAGTTGTTAGGAAATCCTTTTGTTTTAGCTTACTCTTGTGTCTGATTTTCAGTTTAGACTCCTGCAACTTAGTATGTACTCCTTTGCCTTCAAAACACCTTGTAAGATTATTTTATGTTTTATGGGGCGTGAAGCACCCTTTCACATTCCAGGAAATAACTTTTTTGAAAATGTACATGGCTTTTTGGTGAATCTTGACTATGAAACCCCTTAACTTATCATGTTAATGTCCCACATGCAACCTGTTTTATATTGAGCACCCTCATTGGGCTGGAGAGAGTCCTCCATTGACATTATATTACAGACATATGCTATGTCTATACCCGTCTAGAAGAATATAAGTTGACTGCCTTACTAGGTAGGCAATCTAATAATGTTCCATCTGCCGCCCCTCCTGATATCAAATGCATAAACACTAAATCATTACAGACTAACTAGTAGGTTGATTACATTTTGGCATCGTAAACAACATAAGGATAACAGAGAGTATAAAATCAAACCTACAAGTAAATGTCTATAATAGTTCTTACCACAAATCTCCATCATGTGTAAGATTATGTGGTGCCTTCATGTCATTATTTGTCTGTTTCTCTCAATGCGGTGTTGGAGATGACAGTAAATATACAGAATGGTTCATCACAAAGTTTTGTATCCATTTGTGATTGGCAGTAGTTAACTCTAATATATGAGAGAAAAAACTACATCTTAAGCAGGTAGGGTTATTCTATACTTTCTCAAAGACCTCATATGCATTTGAAGGACTTTCACTGCAAACACATTTAAGATGCCCTGCATGCATTCTAAAATGTGAAACAAACTATTAGGTCTGTACCATGCATTTATGCCCTAGTACTCAAGCATACTTATCTACTGTCTAGACTGATCTGATCTCAAGAAATGAGATCAATAAGCAGCCATTGTAAAAGGCACAGAAGAAAGCTAATTGGTAACACAGGATGCCATGTTGTTGCTATAACTGGCATTTTACAGTGTTTAGAGCATGTCATGTCTGCAAAACACACCATACATGCATTGAACTAAATTGTAACTCATTTTCAATGGAGTAGGGGTCTGTATGACCATGGTTGCACTGTCCATGTCATATGATCTGTTAGCTAGCCAGTTCCATAGAAGCCATCAGATGATGTCACTAGTAAGTAATGTCCCATGCACAGCCTGAGGATAGTCACCATCTTCCAGTCAACAGTGCTGTCACTTCCATGGTCAGTGGTATAGCTAGGGTGGGGTGAGAGGGGCAACTTGAAAGTGATGGCAGGATCAGCCTAGTCTGATTTCTTTTTAATGAAATAGTGGCCTTTAAAAGCAGATATTACATTTGAGGACAAACCTGAATGCTGTAGCACTCCATGTGTTGCCTAAACTGCAGCAACTGCCTGGTACATTGCAGTAAATAGTTTTCTACAGATTTAAACTATATATGTATATATGTGTATATATATATATATATATAATATATATATATATATATATATATATTAATATATATATTTAACTAAAACCTGAGCACTGTAGCATTCCATGCAGGCAAGGTATAAACCATAGCAACTGTTTGCTACATTTGTAGGAAGCAGTTTGCTACAGTTTAAAAAGAAGATATATTTTTTTAGTTAATATATGAGCCCTGTAATGCTCTGTGCAGGCAGTGTATAAACTGTAGCAACTGTTTGTTACATTTGTAGCAAATCATTTCCCACAGTTTAAAAGAAGAATTTTTGAATGAAGTATGCTGAAGGAGGGTTAAGGGCAGGGCACAGAAATGGGAACCAAGTGGCTGGGGATGTCATGCATCTGGCCACCTGGTAGGTGTGCCAGTAGAAGGAACATCCATTTTTTTATTTGGTCTTCAGTGGAAGAGCTGGGGGTATAGATAACACTCTAATAACCAAATTGCTTACAATGTAGCAATCAGATTATTACACCCTTTTCCTTGAAGAGCTAGTACTGGCCTAGGACGCTGGTTGAACCAGCTATGGTAGCAATGGCAATACCCCATTATTGCCATAGATACATTACAGCTCATCATCTGCCAAAAGCAGCCACAGACAAGATAGTGGTTGCCAACATGTATGTCCTTAGCTGTAACAGTATGCCAGTGTATTGCTACTTTCCAGTGTGGCAGTGTGCCCCACCCACCTATGGGAATAGTGACTATTGTGCCTCCTACTAGCAGTAGTGGGTACATATGGTATGCCATTTGTCTGATGCGGCAGCCTGGGAAGATTATACTCTTTAACATTTACATACATTTCTATTATTCAGTTGGGGTACCTCCATGGCTGCTTATATGTTGTATGTACACAGTTCTCTGCCATTGCTCACTTGTGTTTTGTGTCTGACATGCCATGGGTAATTACACAGTAACTGTCCTACTGCAAGTCACTGTTAATTCAGTCAGTTCCACAATGCATAGCTTAATGTTGCACCATACTAGTTCAGCTGTATCACTGCCCAATTCCAATTTTGCTATTTCTGGGTCTGTTTTGTAATGTCTGTGCATCAAATTCATGCCACAATTGTGATGAAGGCCCTTTTGCACCATTGTGTGAGGGGAGTGCTGTTTGTATCCCATCTAATTGAGGGTGATTGGACTAGAGCCCAGGGAGAGCTTTCTTATTGGTTAGTTTGAGTTAAAAAGGGCATTTTCTTGTTTTATTTAAGCCCCGCATTCACACTTGTTTGCATGTACCACTCCATCGTGCATTGCCGCATTGTGGTGGTTACAGATGCAAACATTTTGTTTGTTAACTTTTCCCTCAGTACTTGGTTTGTGGTCCTCTAGAGGTTTCTAGTGGTCCTGCTCTACTGTCAGGGAGACCACTAAGCCTAGCCTCAGAAGTACCAGCACACCTCCCATCCACTAGCCACTGCTAAGTGTGATCTTTTCCTGATCATATAAATTTACTTATCAGTATGGATGGACAATTTCCTACAGTATCTCCAGCCAGCTTGGTCAGCATGGGCAACCTGAGGCAGTGTAGCAACTGTCTCATATTTTTGACAACCCTCTACTCCTAGTACACACAAACACAATGTGTGAGAGATGCAGCTATATTAAGAACCTTGAATCTATGCTCTCTCACACATCAGTCAGTACATATGACCATGAGCGGGTTGCCAGTATGCACACCTCACCTCTTTCTCCACTCAAACCCACATCACACATACCTACATATGCAGATTATGGGTTCATATGTTGATACTAGGCTATCTGCCCTAGGACATTTATAAGCCTAGCCAGAGTGTATTTGGCTTTTGCCACCCTTTTAGATTAGTTGACTGTGCCTCTGTATAGTAGGTTACAGAAGGTAGCCCTTTTAAGGTTAGTTTACTGTACTTCTGTCAAGCAGGGACACAGAAGAGATCCCAGGGGTAAACTTATGATCTCCCATCCACTCGTCAAGATTTCTCTTGAAGAGGGTCAGTGAGGGGCTCTGCCTAACATGGATTGGGATTTTGTTCCAGAGTGAGGGGAGCCTCTGGGATATGAATCTGTCCCTCCAGCATGTCCTATTTATTTCTGTGCTGAGGTTCAAGTCCCTGGAGTGTGTAGCTCTAAGGGATTTGGATTTCCTGAGGTGAAGCATGTCCATTAATTCTGGGTTGGACATGGCTTTATACATCAGACACAGATCGCCTCTAAGTAGGCGGTATGCAACTGAGTAGAGCTGGAGTTTCTCTAGCCGAACTGCATAGGGCATCTGTTTGAGCCCCTTGATCCTCTTGGTAAGGTACTTCTGGGGTCTTTCCAGTTGCTGCAGGTGTCGGGTAAGGTACATTCCAAATGGGGCATTGTATTCAATTATGGGCCTGATAAGTGATGAGTAGAGGGGCACAATGACCTCTCTTGATCTAGATGTGAACCCTTTCATGATAAGGTGGGCTATATAGAAGGTCTTTCTAACCACTTTGGCAATGTGATTGTCAAAGGAGAGATTGCTATCTACTTGGGTCCCCAAGTCCCTAATTACTTCTTCTGTACTTAATGGATTACCACCTATGTGGCAATTTGTGGACACTTTGTTTTTCCCAAAGGGGATGACTATGCACTTTTTGGCATTTAGCTTTAGGCCATGGCTCTGGCACCAGTTATCCATCTCTGTGAGACCCTTTTGGAGGATGCTTGTGTCAGCCAGAGAGTCGATTATGGCACCCAGTTTGCAGTCATCTGCGAACTTGGTCAGCCATAGTCCACCTGTGTTAGCCTGTACCTCAGAGAAATATATATCAAACAAGAGAGGTCCCAGGCCTGAGCCTTGTGGGAAGTCACTTGTAACTAGTTTAGAGTCTGACGTGGCACCTGCTGTTCTGACCATGTGGGTTCTATCCCTGAGCCAGTTTGCAACCCATCTTGTGACATAGGGGTTGATATTTAAGCTGGTGAGCTTATTTATGATGCCTGAGTGGGGTATTGTGTTGTAGGCTTTTATGAGGTCCAGGTAGGCTGTGTGGACTACCTTCCCTTCATCTATGGCTTTGGTAACTGTTTCAAAGAAGTCGACCAGGTTCAAGAGGCAAGATGTGCCCTTAACAAAGCCGAATTGGGTAGGATCCAGTGCCTGGAGGTTCCCAGTGTCTTTGTTTATGATTTCCATGATGATACGCTCCATAGCTTTGCAGACCAGGCTAGTCAGGCTTATAGGGCGATAGTTTCTGGGGTCTTTTGTGGCACCAGCTTTATGGAGTGGGACCACTGTTGCCTTACACCATTCCTTGGGTACATATCCTGTAGTAAGGCTGAGATTGAACAGTGACTTTATATGAGGGTTTAGTTCTTCTTGGAGCTCATGTAAGACATAGCCCGGGACACAGTCTGGTCCCATTGATGCTGTGTTTTTTACTTTGGAGAGGACAGCTCTCACCTGTGCATCGCTGATATCAGGAAGGCTACACTCCATTGGGATAGACATTTGCTCTTTTGGAGGGGAAGGGGGGTGGAGAAGTTTGCACTGAACCTTTCTGCCAGGATGTTGGCAATGTCTGTGGGTTCACTGTATTTTTTGTCATTTTGCACTAACTCAGAGCATATCTGGGAGTTGCCTCCCAAGTTTCTGACATAACTAAAGAAGGCCTTGTGATTATCTTTAGTGTCTTGTGCAATTTTCCTTTCGAAGCTGGCCTTAGATGATTTTATGAGGGATCATAGTTTCTTGCTAGTACTGATCAGAGATGCCTTCCCTTTTTGGGATTTTGCTCTATCATGTAGTAGCTTTCTCCTTCTGTTGTATAGCTTATTTATGGCCGGGGTCCACCAGACAGGTCTCCTGCCTTTGGAGGAGTGAGTCTTGGTTTTATTTAGGATAGCATGCTCCATGCTTTCCTATAGGTGTCCATAGAATGCTTTTGTAAAGGATTCTGCATTATGGGCCGTATTTTCCACTCGCCCGGGGGCTTTGAAGGATTCCACCTCAGCTTTGAGAAGTGTGAAGTTTGCTTTTGAGAAGTTCTTCACCGTGGTTTCCTTGGCTAGGGATGGGGATGGAATATAGATGTCCAGTGAGATTAGTTTATGGTCTGATCTTACCAATGAGGGGTATACCTCTGGTGTGGAACATAGAGACCCCATGTTGGTGATGACCAGATCCAATATGTTTTTCCCCCTCTTGTTGGAGTGGTGACCAGTTGTTCAATAGCATTTGAGTTTATAAATTCTAGGAACCGTTGGGCAAGAGGGTTAGGGCTTGAATAGTTTTACCAATCAATGTTTGGGTAGTTGAAGTCACCCAATATAATGGTGTTTGGAGAGACCTTCATATTCTCCAGTGTTCTCAGTAAAGCCAAGTGAGGTTCCTGTGTTTGGGAGGGTGGTCTGTAGCAGGCTACAAATTAAAAGGCAGTTTTGCCCACTGTTAGTTGCACATGGATGGTCTCCGATGCTTTGTGCAGTGCCACTAACCTGGAGGTGTGGGTATTTTTGATAAATATGGATACTCCCCCTCCTTTTGTGGTTCGGTCTGAGTTTTGGGGCCGGAAAGCATGGTATGACGTATAATCTGTTAGTGCTGGGGTGCTCTCAGGAGCCTTGAACCAGGTTTCTGTTACTGCACAGATATCGATATCTCCATACTGAGGAGAGTCTCGAGTGTGTGCATCTTGAGGTTTAGACTTCTGGCGTTGAGCAGCATTACCCTTAGCTTTTTTTTTTCTTTGTGTTGCCTATGGAGGTGGGTTTGTCTTTTGAGCCTTGCCTAAAAAAGGCACTATGGGGGAGGCAAGAGCCTTTGCCAGTATTTGAAAACCCAGGGGTGACAGGTGCAAGCCATCCCTAGCGAAGCAATGTGGCTTGTCGAGCATGTCATCCCAGGCTGACAGACACTGGACCCCCTTTGAATGACACCAATACTTTAGCCAATTGTTAAAATTGATCATTTTTTTCTTTATAGTGTGCCATCATTCTTGGTGAGCGTAAGATGCTACTCAAGGTCAGGGTCATACCGGCCTGGGCTACATGATCAAAGAGCTTCTCTATGTCTTTTTTCATGTAGTCCAGGGAGGTATGTCTCAGGTCACACCAGCATGGACAATGGCACAGTCATATTTGTACTTGCTTTGGAGTGACCTGAGTGCTTGTGTTATGTGGCAAATCCTGGCACCCGACATGTAGCTTACTGTGACCTTCTCCTTGTTCAGCCTGGTGAGTGGGACGTCAGTATGTCTGACAATAGAGTTACCTATTACAAGTGTATTAGGTGTGTTGTTTAGCCTTAAGGGCTGTGACTGTGTGGCACACTGACTTTGTGAGCTATGTGCTACGTGGGTATTGTTTCATGGTAGGGGTTGCTTGGATGTCTGCTTTGGAGGTCTCTGCTGCTTAGGCAGATTTTTATTTAGAGCCTCCAAGTATGTTTTTGTGTGTTTATGTGTTTGGTTTGCTGATGCGATAGGTCTATGTGAGACTGGATTTGTGGTGTGTGTGGTTACCTTCTCCTCTTGACAGGCTGTGCCAGTAATGGGTTGAGAGAGCTTAGCCTCCAGTTTGGCTATATAGTTGCATCTCTCACATATATTTGAGCTTGTTGGGAGGAGGAGAGGGTGGTCTGTATACATAAGGCAGTTGTAACATTGCCTCAAGATTCCCAGATTCACCAGCTGGACTGGAGAGTAAACCCAAAACTGACCCTTGGACATACCTGAATAATATAGGGAACTACTTATTGACTGATCAGAAAGAACCAATAGGGAGCAAGTGCTTTAAAGGAGTATAAGAGGATGTAGTGCTTAAGTTTATTAGTGTTTACCTATGAGATTACTTATACGAGCAAGTGCAGGGCTTTAGAATGAAAATAGAGTGCTTATTTTGAGATTTATAGCAGTTCTAAGGGAAAACGTGAAGAGCAGACTTTGTGGAGCCGGGAACAGTTTAAACCTGTTTAAGCAGCGCTGCCCAACGCTGCTCTGTGCGCAAGATCGCGCAAAAAGAGAGTTGCAGGGTTTTAAGAGAGAGAGATCAAAGAGTTTGGAATTGACCCAAAATGGCCAATAAAACTACAGTTTCTAGGCAGTAACCACTCCTGCAGGGACAGGCAGGCTGCTCAGTGTTAACCACTGCCACTGGTGAACACAGAGACTTCCCTTTAGCCCAAGCAAGCATTGGCCTCCAAGAAACTTACAAATGGTTCAGAACAGCAAATCTGTAACTGAACTTTTTTAAATTTCAGAAAGTGGGGAAAAAAGCAATATTTTTTTTTTTTTTTTTTTTAGTTTACAGGTAGCAGAGATACACAAGTAGCAAAATAATCAGAACAGTGCAATAAATGACCCCACACTTGAGTGCTAGGCCAGAATCAGGTAAAATGCAATTTTAAGAAAAAGAAAAGATTTAAAATTAAGTGCAACACAGGAAATGCAGTAAACAGGCTCTAGATGTGTTCTAAATACTGTTTCTAATACAGATATCAACTTTAGCAAGCCAAAAAACACTGAAAAGTAGGCAGCAAAGCAGAAATTTGAAACAAAAAATCAGAAGAAAATACTTAAAATCTCAAAAGTGGCTCCTTTCTTCTCTCAGCATTTTCTCCCCTTGGTAGGTGCTTCAGCAACAACTATCAAGGCTGGAAAGATGCCAAAACCATGAGGCAGCAGGGTTTTATGAGAGAGAGATCAAGGAGTTTGGAATTGACCCAAATTGGCCAATAAAACTACAGTTTCTAGGCAGTAACCACTCATATAGGGACAGGCAGGCTGCTCAGTGTTAACAACTGCCACTGGTGAACACAGAGACTTCCCTTTAGCCCAAGCAAGCACTGGCCTCCAAGAAACTTACAAACAGTTCAGAACAGCAAATCTATAACTGAACTTTTTTAAATTTCAGAAAGTGGGAAAAAAGCAAGATTTTTTTTGTTTGTTTTTGTTTTAGTTTCCAGGTAGCAGAGATACACAAGTAGCAAAATAGTCAGAACAATGTAATAAATAACCCCACACTTGAGTGCTAGGCCAGAGTCAGGTAAAATGCAATTTTAAGGAAAAAAAAAAGATTTTAAATTAAGTGCAACACAGGAAATGCAGTAAACAGGCTCTTGATGTGTTCTAAATACTGTTTCTAATACAGATATCAACTTTAGCAAGCCGGAAAACGCCAAAAAGTAGGCGGCAAAGCAAATATTTTAAACAAAAAATCAGAAGAAAATACTTAAAATCTCAAAAGTGGCTTCCTTCTTCTCTCAGCATTTTCTCCCCTTGGTAGGTGCTTCAGCAACAACTATCAAGCCTGGAAAGATGCCAAAACCATGAGGCAGCAGGGTTTTAAGAGAGAGAGAGAGAGAGAGAGATCAAGGAGTTTGGAATTGACCCAAAATGGCCAATAAAACTACAGCTTCTAGGCATTAACCACTCCTACAGGGACAGGCAGGCTGCTCAGTGTTAACCACTGCCACTGGTGAACACAGAGACTTCTGTTTAGCCCAAACAAGCACAGGCCTTCAAGAAACTTACAAACAGTTCAGAACAGCAAACCTGTAACTGAACTTTTTTAAATTTCTGAAAGTGGAAAAAAAGAAAGATTTTTTTGTTTTTTTTTGTTTTGTTTTAGTTTACAGGTAGCAGAGATACACAAGTAGCAAAATAGTCTGAACAGTGCAATAAATGACCCCACACTTGAGTGCTAGGCCAGAATCAGATAAAATGCAATTTTAAGAAAAAAAACACTTTTAAATTAAGTGCAACACAGGAAATGCAGTAAACAGGCTCGAGATGTGTTCTAAATACTGTTTCTAATACAGATATCAACTTTAGCAAGCGGGAAAACACCGAAAAGTAGGCAGCAAAGCAGAAATTAAAAAAAAAATGAAAAGAAAATACTTGAAATCTCAAATGTGGTTCCTTTCTTCTCTCAGCATTTTCTCCCCTTGGTAGCTGCTTCAGCAACAACTACCAAGCCTGGAAAGATGCCAAAACCATGAGTCAGCAGGGTTTTAAGAGAGAGAGAGAGATCAAGGATTTGGAATTGACCCAAAATGGCCAATAAAACTATAGTTTCTAGGCAGTAACCACTCCTACAGGGACAGGCAGGCTGCTCAGTGTTAACCACTGCCACTGATGAACACAGAGACTTCCTTTTAGCCCAAGCAAGCACTGGCCTCCAAGAAACTTACAAACAGTTCAGAACAGCAAATCTGTAACTGAACTTTTTTAAATTTCAGAAAGTGGGAAAAAAGCAAGATAGTCAGAACAGTGCAATACATGATCCCACACTTGAGTGCTAGACCAGAATCAGGTAAAATGCAATTTTAAGAAAAAAACAATTTTAAATTAAGTGCAACATAGGAAATGCAGTAAACAGGCTCTAGATGTGTTCTAAATACTGTTTCTAATACAGATATCAACTTTAGCAAGCCGGAAAACACCAAAAAGTAGGCAGCAAAGCAGAAATTTTAAACAAAAAAATCAAAAGAAAATACTTAAAATCTCAAAAGTGGCTCCTTTCTTCTCTCAGCATTTTCTCCCCTTGGTAGCTGCTTCAGCAACAACTATCAAGCCTGGAAACATGCCAAAACCATGAGGCAGCAGGGTTTTAAGAGAGAGAGATCAAGGTGTTTGGAATTGACCCAAAATGGCCAATAAAAGTACAGTTTCTAGGCAGTAACCACTCCTACAGGGACAGGCAGGCTGCTCAGTGTTAACCACTGCCACTGGTGAACACAGAGACTTCCCTTTAGCCCAAGCAAGCACTGGCCTCCAAGAAACTTACAAACAGTTCAGAACAGCAAATCTGTAATTGAACTTTTTTAAATTTCAGAAAGTGGGAAAAAAGCTAGATTTTTTTGTTTTTTGTTTTTGTTTAAGTTTACAGGTAGCAGAGATACACAAGTAGTAAAATAGTTAGAACAATGCAATAAATGACCCCACATGTGAGTGCTAGGCCAGACTCAGGTAAAATGCAATTTTAAGAAAAAAAAATGATTTTAAATTAAGTGCAACACAGGAAATGCAGTAAACAGGCTCTAGATGTGTTCTAAATACTGTTTCTAATACAGATATCAACTTTAGCAAGCCGGAAAATGCCGAAAAGTAGGCGGCAAAGCAGAAATTTTAAACAAAAAATCAGAAGAAAATACTTAAAGTCTCAAAAGTGGCTCCTTTCTTCTCTCTGATCGTTTTCTCCCCTTGGTAGGTGCTTCAGCAACAACTATCACGCCTGGAAAGATGCCCTCTCCAAAAACATACCTAAACACCAGAGACCTCCCAAACACAATTACAAGCACGCTACACATAATACTTCTTCTGCAGAACACATTACAAATAATAGCTTATGCACTAGTGTCTCACCAGTCAATCCCTTAAGACAAAACACAAATTCAGACATATTAGTCATAGGTGATTCCATTGTGAG
Source organism: Protopterus annectens (assembly GCF_019279795.1). Lineage (NCBI taxonomy): Eukaryota > Metazoa > Chordata > Ceratodontiformes > Protopteridae > Protopterus > Protopterus annectens. The sequence goes on from NC_056735.1 coordinate 1,986,889,005, forward strand.
ACACACTGATGTCCCTCTCACCAGACTTGATAAGGAAAAGGTCACAGTCAGCTGTTTGCCAGGTGCCAGGATACACCATATCACACATGCCCTGAAGTCTCTCAACAACAGGTACTGTTATGACTCTGTCATAGTCCATGCTGGTGTAAATGACTTGAGATGCACCTCTCTGTACTATATGAAGAAAGACATGACTGAGCTCTTGGACTATGTGTCTCAGGCAAATATGTCCCTAGCCTTAAGCAGCCATTTAACTTCACCTAGGATGATGCCTCAATGCAAACAGAAAATGAACAACTTCAATAATTGGCTTAGCTTCTGGTGTCATTCTAAGGGGATCCACTATCTGTCAGCCTGGGACAATATGATCAACAGACCTCTATGATTTGCCAGGGATGGTTTTCATCTGTCACCCCTAGGATTTTGGATACTGGCTAAGGCCCTTGCCACCCCCATAGTGACTTTTTTAGACAGTGTTTCAAGAACAAAATTCCCGGTGTAAAAACTCCATCTAAAAACAACCTCAAGGTTATGCTGCTAAACACCAGGAGTCTCAACATGAAACTGCACATGCTGTCCTCACCTTGGAAGACACAGACATTTGTGCAGTCATCGAGACCTGGTTCAAGGCTGTGGAGAGCACCCCAGCCATACCAGGTTACACCTCCTTCCACATATTCAGACCTCAAACTGAATGTGTGAAAACTAAAGGAGGTGGTGTATCAATATTCATTAAAGATAAATACACCTCCAGATTGGTTAAACAAATTGACTTCTTGGAGACACTTCAGGTGCAATTAACTGTCGGTAGGACACTTGATCAAGTAATTGTCAGCTACATGACCCCCTCCATGAATCAGGACACCCACTCTGCCTATTTGGGTCTACTTGAGTCTATCAAGATGCACCCAAACACCATGGTTTTGTGTGACTTTAAATACCCATTCATGACTGGGTAAATTATTCATGCTCAAACTCATTTGCCCAAAGGTTCCTCGACTTTATTAACTCTAATGCGCTGGACCAGCTGGTTGACACCACCACAAGAGGTGCCAACATCCTGGATCTGGTGTCACCAATATGGGGGACCACTGTAGTACTTTCACCATGAAGTCCTCCCTGGTGAGATGTGATGACAAATTGGTCTCATTTGAAGTAACCATCACACCTAACTCCACCCCACCAGCAACTAAACTAAAAAACTTCTCCAAAGCAGATTATAACCTCTTATGGGATGGTATAAATAGCACCACTGCATCTCCTCCCTCAGATGGTACTGGCAACTATCCCAAGCTCTACACCAAAGCTTTATACAAATAGCTGCATAACTGCATTGACTTGACCATGTATGATAGGACCAAAACAAGCTACACAAGGAAGAGCAAACATGTATGGTGGTCAACTGCCATTAACAGGCCTTATGATAAGAGGAATAAATTGCTGTCTAAGTGTAAGAGGGAGTGAGCCCTCCTAAACTAGAAACACTCCCTTCTCAACTTAAACAATCAAATATAACTTCTTGTGAAGTCCTCCAAAGCAAACTACGAGTCCAAATTAGCTTCCTCAACAAAGGACAACCACAAGGCATTCTAAAGTTACATCAGTAACCTAAATGGAAAGGCCATGATTTGTGCAGAACTGGTAGTTAACGATACCGCATATACTGAGCCTGTGGACATAGCTAACCTGTTGGCTGTGAAAACTTTTCTCTCCTGTTCCCACCACACGTACACCATGATATCCCTACCACCTGCCCCTACCTTGTATCACTAAAGAACAGGTCATAAATGCCCTCTCTAAGACCATAAACACAGCATCTATGGGACCTGATAACATCCCACGCTCCGTATTACATGAGCTGCAGCATGAATTAGTAAAGTCATTGGGTACTCTTTTCAATCATAGTCTAAGCACCAGCTTCATACAAGCTGAATGGAAAACAGCCAACATTATTCCCTTGCACAAAGGTGGTGCTTCCACTGAGCCTGGGAACTATAGACCTATTAGCCTGACTAGCCTTATCTGCAAGGCCATGGAGCGAATCATCATGAACCTTATCAACAAAAATATAGGTAATCTCCAAACACTTGACCCTACTCAGTTTGGATTTGTCAAAGGGAGATCATGCCTGTTAAACCTGGTGGACTTCTGTGAGACAGTCACCAAGACCCTGGATGAGTGGAAATCTATGCATACAGCCTACCTGGACTTAGCCAAGGCATTTGACCCTACCCCCCACTGAGACATTATTGACAAACTCACCCAACTAGGAGTCAACCCTTATATCATTAGATGGGTTGCTAAATGGCTCACTGACAGAACTCATATAGACAAAATAGGGGAATCCACCTCCAACAGACCTGTAACCAGTGGTTTCACACAGGGAACAATCCTGGGCCCTCTACTGTTTAGAATCTATTTCTCTGAAGTACAAGCAAAAACTAAAGGTCTGTGGCTGACAAAGTTTGCTGATTACTGTGAACTGGGATCAGTCATAGAATCTTCATATGATGTCAACATCCTGCAAGAGGGTGTTACACAAACAAATGATTGGTGCCAAAGTCATGGCCTTAAACTCAATGCAAAAAAATGTATTTTCATTCCTTTCAGTAAAAGCAATGTTCCTGCTAACTACCGCATCAATAGCAACACCATAAGTATGCACTCAGTGGTGAGAGACCTGGCCATAGTGGTAAGAAGGGCATTCTATATTGCTCAACTCAGAAGTAAATGCATTGCCTCCAGAAAAAAAAGAAGTTATTACTTCACTGTACTCTTCCCTCATCAGGCCAATAATTAAGTACAGTGAAGTAATAACTTTTTGGTATGTACCTTTCCAAGCACCTGTAGCAGTTGGATAAACCACAAAGGTTCCTCACAATGAAAATTCAAGGTCTTCACCATCTGTCTTATGGGGATCATCTGAAATCACTGTCACTTTATTCAGTTTCATACAGACTACACAGACATGATCTCTGCCTCACATATAGGGGGATCTTCTGAACCTGCTTTACTGGAAATGCTTCATATCTGAAAGTCAAATGGTACACGGGTTACTTGCTCTAAAGATCTTAACCTGGTATGTGACATTAATAATACCTTCTGGAGGCACAGATTTGTTTCCCAGAGGTTACTACACCTTTGGAACAGACTTACACTTCAAGTCAAAGAGAGCACCTCATTGGCCCTCTTCAGACACAATCTGAATGATTAAATGGGTGACCATAAATTCACCCCAGGGGTTCCACCTGTGTTCCTCTTGGTCAGGGGTATTAGGTGCTGATCATGGAAATAAGTGTAAGAACTTGGCTAGGCTTGTAAGGACCCTAGGACCATTAGACTAGTAACTTCCTATAATCTTATGTTGTGTATCTATTGCCCAACATCCTTGTTTGCTGCAACAGCTTTTGCTTTCATTGTATGTTTACGACCACAGCATATGATGAGTATGTAGTTATAAAAAGCCCATGCATTGCTTTGTTTAGCATTTTTATTTGCATACTGCCAAATTTGTTCTATGTTCATTGCCTATCTGTGCTAGTGACATGTAGACCTCTGACGATGTTGATGATTCCTACAGGTTGATAGTTACATGTATGTCTCAAATTGTCTGTCTGTCTTCCTATATGACTGCACTGTGTTTCCATCCTGTTCCTTGTGAATTGCATCGTGTTGTCACAAATACAGTTAGCTTACATATATAAAGTACAATTCATGTCTATCTTGTACTGTTAACAGTGGCAATGTGCACTGGTGTACACATGAAACATATGTGCCTGGCAGGAGAAGTAGCAGCAGGACACCTGCATGGCCAAGTCCCGACCATATCACTATTATGTTACCATACCAATGTATCCTACCACAGTATACTATGTCCTTCCTTACATCTCTTTTTCTTTTTGCATTTCAGATTTTCCCCTGCAGCAGTGCTGTTAGATGTCTAATAGCAGTGACAAGGTAGGCAAGATAACATGAACTCTTCCAATGATGAGGTAAGCATTTATAGCTCATCGTTGCAAAGTAGAAACCTTGTCTGGTAGGTATTGGTTTAGTGATGAAATACAACACAAAAATAGCACCAAAGCACCAAATTGCTTCACCACAAATGAAAAACAGGAATCCAAGCAGTCAGACAGTTTATTTCTCTAGCACCTCGGCCACAATCAGCCTTCAAGGAGTAACAACGAATACATTTTACACAGTATATATGCACAATCAGGTACCAATTAATAAACAATCAATTAATTAAACTAATTAAAATTTAAAGTCACATAATACAATTTAAAGACTACTTTTCCAACAAAATTCCACATTCAAACCTTTAGGCATCAAAGTATTGTATTTTAAAATAAAAATAGCCTCTTTTTTAAAAGCATAAATTTAACTTTTTCTTTATCAAAATCATCTGTTAAAATATGTTCCAAAATAGTCACTTTTAAGCCCACAGAACTACCATTGTGACATTCCTTAAAATGTTGGGCCACAGGACTTTCATCTTTATTTATTTGAATATCCCTTAAGTGTTCCAACAGCCTCACTTTAAACATTCTTTTTGTTTGTCCAATATAAAATTTATTACATCCACATTTTATAGCATAAATAACCCTCTCTGTTCTCCAATTATAAACACCATTGGGTATAAAACGAATGTTATTAATACAAGAAAAAATAATTCACTGTGTAAGAACATACACTACATTTCCCATAAGGCTTCATACCTTTAACATAAATTTGTAACGGACGTCTGACCTCAGGTCTAATAAATTTAGTATAAACTAACATATCTTTAATATTCCTTCCCCTTTTATAAGAAAAAAATAATTTCCTATTAATTAAACCTGTCAATTCAACAAAATTCCTCAAAAATTCCCAAAAATATAAAATACACTGTCTAATGTTATCACTAAGAACATTATATGTAGAAACTATAAAAAAATTCTCTAGATCTGTGCTATTAGTCACTGTATTAATATTATTATTCCTAAATAATTACATTTTTCTGTTATTATTACATCTAATATCAGATACCTTTTTAATATCTCGATCAACTAGTCTAACATCATATTTCCTCTTGATAAACATATTCCTAGTCTGTTCAATTTCTTTCATAAAATTATTTTCTTCATTGCACAATCTAGATATTCTTAAAATTTCTCCATAGGGCAATGAATCAATAGTATGCCTAGGGTGACAACTCGTGCCCATTAAAAATTCATTAACTGATTCAAATTTTCTATGAATACTCGTGATAATCTTTTTACCTTTTTATTGGTTTAGTGTCCGTGAAATAGGCAGCTGTAAATAGAAGAAGCATATCTCCACTTTTCATGGCTAGAAAAGTCTGGTTGGGGTACACCTTAAAACAGTCCTCCATGGCTGTTGGAGTTCCTACAGTGAGATTGCACTTGCTGAGTCCCACCATGATCGATCTGAGGAAGCTGCTGTTGCTGTTATAGTCTTCAAAGCATAAAGGTGCAGTTTTGCAGTAGCCCTTTAATTGCAGCACAGGTTTTTCTGACCCTTAATAAATTTAACATCCAGTCAGTCTTTGTAAGATTTAAGATTTCATATAGTTCTAGGGATACTGGCATTAAACATATTCTGCATCAATAAGCATCAGGTATGTATCCGCATATCCAGCAATTGTTGATATTTAGTTCCACAGCATAAGACTTTAAAGCAGCAGAGAAGATGTTAAATTTATGAAGCCAATTGGAGGAATTAGAGGGGTCCTGATTTTTATCCATACATCCTGCTGGGTTTCCTTTTTAAGGGAATGAAGCCCGGTATGAAAATTATGAGTTCAGCAAACACCAGGAAGCATATGAACTGAATTTTACATATTTGTATTTGATCTGGTCTGTCATGCAATAGGTTCCTTCTCTTACTGAGTGACTTGCTTACACCTTCTGGGTTGGTTATTCAACATGTTTTATGACAGTTGGAGGTGCGAATCCCTGCAGGCAATCCTGCACAATGTACTGCTGTCTAGAAAGTTAGCAGACCCTTCCACTGGGGCTAGAGACAGTTTTTCCACTGAGATGATTTTACATACACATAGTCTCCTAGTTGCAGCTCATGACACTGGACAGAGGCTGGACCAAGTAGAGGTCCCTTATCTGTGACTAATAAGCAATCAACAGAGAGACACGACAAGATTGGTTCTTCATATAACTAACTCACTGTTTGATTCAGGTAGAATGGGGATGACAGATCTCCAAAAAATATATTGGAAGGCTCCCTTAACAGTGAATGTGTAAATAGGAAGTTAGGAAACTGTAAACATGGTATGTGCCCATATTGTCCCTATATTTTGGAGACCGGAGAAGTGTTTCAGTTTATAAATGGAAAAAGAATACACTTTAAGGGACATTATAATTGTAATAGTACTAATGTGGTCTATATGGCCATGTGTCAGGGATGCACTACATTTTATATAGGGAAAACCAGTAGACGCTTAAGGGATAGGATATATGAGCATCTCACAGATATGAAAAAATATAAAATGATTAATGCACTTAGTAGACATCAGAAGGAATTCCCTAGTCACAATTTTAATTTTTTTGTCTTACAACAATTAATAAAAGATGCACAAGGGAAAATGCTGGACATTTTCCTGGATTTATGTGAATTAAGATGGCAGTTGCAGTTGGATGCTACACATTATCCAGGTATTAATTAAAAGGTAAGCACTTCTAGTGTGTTAAAAACAAGAAATATTATGGGGTAAGATCTATAATACAATATTAATATTCAATGAATGTTTGGAATTAAATGATAACTGCAATTTTATGTTAAATTCATTTTATTCTTTGTTGTTACAATTAATATTTGGGTTCTTGAATTTGCCTAGGAAGTCAATATGGGAGTTGGTTCTACCACTTTAAATAGTTAATTAATGGACAATCGAATGTAATTAAGGGTGGGGTAAGATGTATATATGTGGCTGGGTATGTTAGTTCAGTTTATTCTGATGAAATCCCATATTTTATGGGAAGAAAGCGTTTAACACTGAAGTTTTTACTGGGAACATTTGTATTCTCATTTGTATCCATTTGTATTGTAAATAAATGGACTCAACTACTGCAGCTGTTCCAGTTTAGTGGATACAAGTTTGGACTATTTTGCAGTTTTGGTTGGTGTTCATCTGGGCATAGCAAGATAGAGAATCTGGTTTCCAGCTCCAACAATGAAATAGCAAGTTTACTGGAGCGGATTAATCAGCAGCTAGCAGAACACACTACACAAATTAAGTAAATTATGGACAGACAGCAAGGTACCAACAACATTTTTGGCAGTTTAGGCTACCCTCTTACCCATCAATGCAGCCTCTAGAAGGAACTTCATTGGGGTAGTTGGCCCCAAATGATGAAGAGGCATGTCCAAGTATCAACCAGGGCAGACCACAAGAGATTAACCACAGTGGTGGCGAAGGGCTAAAAGCCTGGAAAAACAACAATTTTGACTTTTGTGGGGACAAGGTTACAAATACACAAGGTATGCAACAGTCTCAGCCTTTAACTGATAGACTTAAAGTATTTGGAAGAGATATTTTAACCTTCAAAAAGTTGCAGTTAGAAAATTCTTATGTGAAAAGAAATATTGAATTAAAGCAAGTGTCCCATGGTCTAAGGATATGGAAGTATCCTAATGGTGCTGAAAACAACAGTGAACTGGTAAAAGATTTGCATATTTTCTTTGACCAAATGGGAGTAAAGCTAATGAAAATAATGGTAAAACACAACAGACTGGCAATGGAAGTGTTTATGAAGGAACTTGATGATAAACTACAACATTGGAGGTAATCCCCTGAAATCTGAAGAAGAAATAAGGGATCTAAAGACCCAATAGATAGTCAGCTTTCCTTTGATAATCATGTTGCCAAAGTGGTTAGAAAATCCTTCTATGTGACCCATCTGATCACAAAAGGGTTCGCATCAAGATCTAAGGATGTAATGGTGCCCCTCTACTCTTCCCTCATCAGACCCATTATTGAGTACAATGCACCAATTGGAATGTACCTGGCTAGACATCTCCAGCAGCTGGAGAGACCACAGAGGTACCTAACCAAGAGGATTACTGGCCTCAAACAGTTGCCCTATGCAGCAGGATTGAAAAAGCTAAGACTGTTCTCTGTTGCATACCGCTTTCTCAAAGGCAATATCTGTCTAACGTACAGAGCCATGTCCAAACCAGAATTGTTGAACATGCTCCATCTTAGCAAAACCAAATCTACTCGAGCTACACGCTCTAGGGATATAAACCTCAACACAACAATGAATAGAACATGCTGGAGGGATAGATTCCCTTTGCAGAGACTTCCCTTACTATGGAACAGGGTCCCAATCTACATAAGACAGAGCCCCTCACTATCACTCTTCAAGAGGAACCTTGATGAGTGGATGGGTAACAGAAAGTTCACACCAGGGATCACACCAACAGCATTACTAGATAGGGGCCAAGGGTACTAGCTGCTAGTACAAGGGTCTAGGGAACTACTAAAGGGGTGGTGAATAACGCACAACGTGGCTGGGCTAATATATGCCTTCGGGCAGATAGCCCAGTACCAACCTATGAACCTATGAACCTATAAAAATAATTTCATCAAAATTGACTTGCTGTTCGAGAATCATCATACCAATTATGATAATATCTTCAAAACTGTTGACAATATATGTAATAACATCTTTCTTAGGAAAACAAATAAAATAAAGAGAGATGTTATTGAGTATTCCAAAACTCAAAGTGTACCCGCTGTCCCTGGATACCTGAGGTAACCATGACAACAGAAGTGATGTGGAACAGGTGGAAGGAATGGAAGTGGCATCTATTCAGACGGTATTTCAGGGCCAGCATGGTTATGTGCATGAATACCCTTAGGAAAATGGTGTACGATGGTCAGAGAGACTATGGGGGAAGGAGCAGCAGATTCAACAAGAGGGAAACAACCAGAGAGACTATATGGAGCAGGGGAAAAGACCAAAAATCAACAATTACCGCAATCAACGGTGGAGGACATAATGGACCTGGTTAGTGATTTTTGCAAACAAGTAAGTCCAGGGAAATGTATTCAAAGTAAAGATTCTTGTGACATTTTTGAGTTAGAGGGTGGGGGAGTGCAAGAACTTTGTGAAGGATATGATTCATCACAAGCGGCAAAGAGAAAGCGAACAGACTTTCCAATGGACTTTATAGTTGTTAGTAGTGAACAAAGCAGTCTGGTTGAATGTTCTAATGTTGAATTAATGTGTGAAATGTTTAAACGGGTTAGTGGGGAAGCACATCATGTTAGTGTGGATGGTGTAACATCACAAATTCAGATGGAATCTTTAAATGGAGATTTTTCCAGGGTAATGAATAGCAATTTTGATAGGAATGTTGAAGCACAACATGTTGGTGCGGATGGTGTAACATTGCAAATTTAGATGGGACTTCCAAATGGAGATTTTTCCAGGGTAATGAATAGCAGTTTTGATATGAACATTGATGAAATAACTGATATAGAAGGAACAAGTAGTCAATATATATTAAATGTGGATATTATGCAAAACACTGTGTTAAATGAATTAATTGCCACTGAAATAGAAGATGGTTATGGTGCCAGTGAAAATCTGCATGATGTGAGTTTATATTTGAATAGTGATGCATTTGATGTTGGGAATGATGAAATAAGTATTTTGGTGGATCAACTAAAACGTTTTGACACTATATTGGGTGAAATGGATGGAAGGACAACAACTAAAAGGTCTGATGAACAGTGTATAATTACAAATTCAGCAGCAGATTTCAAAGTATACAACTATTCTAGTAAAAGTATAGAATGTAAGCATGCAAACTTGTTGGCCAAAGGGTTTACGTTTGTTCCAGGTAGGAGGGGTAATGTAGCTAATGCAATAATTGATTTAAAAATGTTTACACACAAATTGAACCTGCAGGTTTTGTTTAACAATACAAAATGGGGAGTCTAATTTTAATAATAATCATTTTAAGTTAAAAAAGCCAAGCACTTTCAACCCACCCATCAATTATGTGATAAGAATGTACGAGAAAAAAATGTGAGGAATATTAGAAAGGCATTTAGAAGGGGACCCCGATTTAGTAATATGAATATGAGTCAAGGTGAGCAAACTGTGTTGAATGATTTAATAAATGACAGGGGCATATGCATAATGAAGCTTGACAAAGGGAATAATTATGGACAGGGGGGATTATTCCAATGGAATTAATATATTGCTATTGGATGGGTCATATGTAGAAAGTTCAATTAATGAAATACATATTACTAATAAAAAATGGATTTAGTGCTAGAAAACATGTTGTATCAGGGGCAAATAGATGAGGAGGAATATGAATACATGAAGAATGATTACCCAATGGTATCCAATATTTTTGGAATACCTAAGATACATAAGGGATTGAGAGATGTGAAATTTAGGCCCATAGTAGATGGAAAGAGATCAAAAACAAGTTTCATCAGTAAGTATTTGGATGTTCAGAAGCAAAAAGGGTTGAAAGTATTTTCTTACATATGCAAGGATTCATGGCAATTTTTAGAAAACCTAAACAAAATCCAAATAGGGGAAGAAGTGTTATTAGTCACAATTGATGTATGGAACTTGTTCTCCGTGATACCCCATGAGCAAGGTCTTAACTGGTTAGAGGTTCAATTATTTAAAACTGGAATTTATGATCAAGATCAAATTAATAAATATATCATCTTAATGGAAGTAGTTTTAAAAATAATTTTGTGTACTTTATACTACAGACAGGTCATGGGTGTGGCAATGGAGGCCGCATGTGCCCCTATTTTTGCAAATTATGTCATGTCATATTGGGAGCAAGAAATTGTGATAGTAAGTGAGTACTGGCGATTTACAGAGTGCTATATTAGGTTTTTGGACAATGTCTTTTTATTGTGGAAAGGGACAGAAGCCCAATTGAGAAGTTTCCTAAAATATATATATTTGACAGGGGATTTCCTGAAGTTCACATATACTTATAGTAAAATCAGTATTTCATATTTGGATGTGGACCTGAGAATTAGTGATGGAACAAGTTTGTAGTCTATGATTTATAGGAAACCAATGTTTTCAAACTCCTACTTAGAATTTGGAAGCTGGCAACTGTACCATCAGAAAAAGTCCATTGTTAAGGGACAGATGGTGTGGGCAGCAAGTATGGTCACCAGTGATAGTGATTTCCTGATGGAAATATAATACATTATGGGAATGTTTGCCAGGAGAGGGTATCCAGAGACACTTTTAAGCAAAATTAAAGATGAGATTGTAAAAAAACAACAGGAAGGTTTATATCAACCATTATTAGAGGGAAAAGAAAACGGATTTTTAGCAATGTGGAAAAAACAAGGTAGGGGGAGAGAAGCAGTGGCAGCTGGTGACTTCAAATCAAAGGAGGGCTGCAGTAGACAGATGAATGGGTGGGGTCAATGGGAAGGGGTGCAGCCAACTAGAAAGGGGAGGAGCTATGCTCAAAACCACAAAAACTGCAACTTTAATTAAATATGCTGCCCTGGGTGCCAAACCGTTATTATGAGAGTCCAATCAAGGCAAAATTAAGTGTAGAAGAAAAAAATAACCCATGCATTGGCTGCACTACAGCTTACATAATATCTAGATGGAAACAAACGGCTGTGAGGAATGAAAAAATAAATTACTTTTTAAATACATTACTGGAATGCCAGTTCAAATCAAGTATAAGAGAAACAAGCAGCACTCAACTTAAACCACTTCTCCTTGCACTGCAGTTCTAATTATAATTTATATTCAGCTTTATTAAAGTACCATACCAAGTAACATGCTGAACCTGCCAATCTCTGTGATACCCCCACTTGTAAAAATGTTTCTTATTCAAAAAAGACCTGCTGCCTGACAACAACTATCTACTTGTTTCATGGGGAAAACATGATCAAAGTAAAAAATGAAAAGCCAACAAGTAACAAGCTCAAGATACATTGCTTAAAGGATTACTGTACAGGTATTGGACCACACATGATAGATTGGCATTCTGTTTGGTTTACAGGTAAAGCCTGCAAAGACGACTGCAAGTCTCTAACAAATGTAATGAGCTTCTTAAAATAATGTAATCCTGTCCTTTATTACAAATACTGTCATATGCATTTCAATACCCAAGGCTTATACATTATCTAGTTATGTAAGTATTCTCTGCATGGCAACAACAGAAAGGCTTTCAATGTTGACAATTCTTTAACAGTGTGCTTATTAAAGCTTACTTGCATCTTACAATCTCAGACAAGCTTACCTGATGGTCATTAAAGCATTGATACTTAAACACAGAGCAACAGGCACTTTCTGAGTAATAATAAGCATAAATCAACAGTATAAAAATATGACAGAAACCAGAACATTTTGCAAAATCAAGGGTAGAATAAAAGCAGCACTTGTGTCTACCTTGGATGGGGAGATACTCTGTACATTTACACTGCACAACTGCTCCTTGCCTTGCTTGGACACATCCAGAGTCACTACATGGGGGAGCGGGGTTCAACAAGTATGTCACAATTTGAAATGTCTCTGGCTGACTGTGATGGCTCTGACACATTTGTCATACCTCTCAACCTCAGAACAAGAAATATGGACAGAACTATACATAGAAGTGGGACAAAGGCCCAAAAATAAGGACAATTTTTTAATATTGCTCTTATAAACTTAGAAAGATAATAGAATAGTAGGTCTTGCATTAGTATGAATTTTCTGAAAGGTATGAAATCTGAAACTCAAATGTCTGTCATTATTTTCTAACTTCAGTCTTTAATGATTTGCCACTAATTTGCCAAAAAACATAATTTTATGAAAAATGAACCAAAAATGTTATGTACAAATATAAAATAGCCACACAATACAGCTGGGAACCTGTCAAAGAAGGGACACTTTTTTAATGTTAGCACTGCTAACTTGAGCAGATGACAAAATAAAAAATTCCACATGCATTTTTGAAATAAAAGTAATTTATAACTCTGATTATTACAGTTATTTCTTAATTGTAAGCCCTCCAAGTTTTCTTCCAAAATTAAAATTTTGCGGTGGGATTATTAGGGGAATAGTAACATTATGAGCCAAAATCAGGGACAGTTGAGAGGTTTGGATATGCCTAATTCTATAAAGCAATTTATATGCACGTACCTTTCAACCTGTTAATGCAGGAAATCTGGACAAGACCAAATATACTGGGGGGACATATAAACAGTACTATAAATTGTTGTATAAACTGAGACAATTGATATAATAACAGGTCTTGCTTTAGCATGCATTTTTCTGAAGGTTATGAAGTGTGAAACTCAATGTCTGTCATTATTTATTGACTTAATTCCTAAATTATTTGCCAGAAAACCACACATTTTTTGAGGAACAAACCAAAAATAAGAAGCAAAGATCTATTCATTCTGTGAAAATCTGGACAGTTGAGAGGTATAGTTCAGCCGGGGCTGTCTTTGAGTTTGCCGCCCTTCCCCCTCACAAAATCATGTTCGAATGCAGCCCCCCCCCCCCCCGCAGCCATTTCAATGAACCATTACTTGGCTATTTCACCCCATTTACCATAAACACTAATGTGCATACTGCTTTACTTCTACGATGATTTGGACTTCATTTGAAAGTTTTATTTTGCATTTTACAACACAGACACTAAGGCATCTGCTAAATAAAGCAATGCAATCTCACAATGAAAACAGACTTAGCATTAAAACTTCTCTGCCCTTGAAACTCACATTCATTGAAACAGCATTGAAACCCACATTCAAAGAAAATACATTTTGCCAGTGGCAGATAAATATTAACTTTGTGCTGTTTTCAAATCATAGGCCCCTTGCACATGAAACATACACGTGGTCTTTGATACACCTTCCTGATTGTATTAAATTATATTCCTTGTACAATATAGTACAGCTGTTAGAGGGTGTTTTAAGTTTGTTTTGAACATTTTTCCAGTAAACAATGAAAAAAAATGCATGCACCAATAATGACAAAATTGCCCAATTCAGAACATTTCTATCATAAAAGTCTACTCAGACTTCTACAGTCCCCCAATATCAGTAAATATGCACAAACTCTGAAGAAGTAAAAGTCATCTAAATAATTCCACATTAAAGAAATCTGTAACTAATGAAGAGATTGCTACTAGCAAACAACTTTATATTTCAATGTTTCATCTACAAATAAAGTGCCTGTTGCCCTTGAAGAATAAATTGTCTAAGCTGCATTAAAACAATGATAAGCTAGTAATATTGCAATAAGGAATGGATGGCAAACTGATAACAGGTTCATAGTTACTAGATGTCTTCACCTTAAAAAGTTAGTGTTGCAAGATTTTTTTAACATATATTACATATATTAAGGATCATGGGCCTTATTCAATGCCTAAAACAGTTTGCGATATACAAGTGATAGGAACAGAGAACAGTAGGCATGCAAGTCAATGTCATAGTGCAAGTCAGGACAACAGCAGGATGGATTTGAATTATGTCTCCCACAAACCTAGAATGTTTCTATAAATTTGTAGGCTCATGTTAGGCTAGCAGCTACCATGATGTTTACAAACCTAGCTGTACAACCCAACCCAGCTTTGTCCCAGAGTTCTTGGATGCATATATGCTAAGGTATTATAGGTAAATAAGGGTTATTTGTATTAGTTGGAAATTCATTTACTTACTGTTAACCTCTGTTCTTCAGAGACACGGGGTCCAGACTGGGGGTGAATTTGCAATTTCTCATCCAATGATCAAGATTTCTTTTGAATAGGGTCAGGGATGGACTCTGCTTCATGTAGATGTGGAGTTTACACCATAGTACGGGGATCCTTTGCAACACATATTGGTCCCTTCAGCAGGTTCTATTTTTGTGGACAATGTTCAGGTCATTAGATCTAGTGTTTCTGGTGCTGTTTGCTTTGTGGATGTGCAAGAGATCCATTAGAGCTGGATTTGAAGATACCTTATTTGCTAGTCATAGATCACTTCTCAGTAAACTGTAGGAGACTGACTACAGAAATAGGACCTTAAGATGATGTGTGCATGACAGGGTATTCATACCCTGGATTCTCCTAGTGAGGAACCTTTGAGGGCATTCCAGCTATTGCAAACACCTGATTAGGTACATGTCAATGTGAGAATTGTACTGAATGATGGGTCTGATAAGGGCTGAGTAGAGTGGTACTATTACTTCCTTGGACCTGGATGCCTTACCCTTGCTTATGAGTTGAGTGACATAGAATGATTTTCTTGCTGTCTTGTCTATGTATTAGTCAAATGCCTGTTTACTGTCTCCATATGTTACCAGATCCCTAACTACCGGGCCAACTCTTAGGGGTGTTTTATCGATGAAGTAAATAGCTTGGGTATATGCTTTCCCAAAGTGCACTATAACGCATTTCTTTGAACTGAGTTTTAATCCATGGCTTTTGCACCATTCTTATCTTGTGTTCGACCCTCTTGTAGGATGGTAGTGTCATGGGGGAATCTGTAACAGCTCCCATTTTACAGTCATCTGTGAACTTGGTGAGACAGAGGCCTTTGACATTACATTTGACTTCCGAGAAGTAAATCCAAAACAGGAGTAGGCCCAACACAGACCCTGGGGTACTCCATGGGTGACAGGTCTCTTGGTGTAGGTGGTCTCACTGATTTTGACTTCTTGGGTCCTATCTGTGAGCCAGGTGATAATCCCTCAAGTTTTGTGAGGATTTATGCCTAGTTTTGAGAGTTTGTCAACAATACCAGAGTGGGGTATTAGAGTGAATGTTTTGGCCAGTTCAAGGTAGGCAGTATGCAATATTTTCCCTTCATCCATAGCCATGGTAACCCTCTTAAAGAAGTCTACTAGATTAAGTAGGCAAGACCTTCTTTTAACAAAGTCAAACTGAGATGGGTCCAGTGCCTGTAAGTTGTCAACGTCCTTGTTCATCATTTCCATGATAATTCATTCCATGGCTTTGCATATTGGATTTGTCAGATTGATGGGTCTGTAGATCCCAGGTCAGTTGGTGGTCTACCATTATGAAAAGGGATGACCATTGTGGCTCTCCATTCACCTAGCACATAACTTGTTTTGTGGTAGTAGTTGAAGAGGGCCTCAGCCCTCTGTCTGATGAAAAATTCTCGCTTTAAGCCTCCCTGTGAGTTTCCCAACTTGGACTGACCGTGTGTGTGTGTGTGTGTGTGTGTGTGTGTGTGTGTGTGTGTGTGTGTGTGTGCGTGTGCGTGTGTGTGCGTGTGTGTGTGTGTGTGTGTGTTTATTAATGCATGTATTGTGTGTGGGAGAATGAATGGGAGGGTGCCTGTGCAAACATTATGTGGCCACTGTCACTGTTAACTACCAAAAGCAGTCCTAATATGCATTCACAGTGGCTAACATCAATTCAGAGACATGCAAATTATCCAATAATGAGGTGTTTCCTTTTTGTGGCTAATGTGCATCTGAGTGCACTAGCAGCACATTGTGGAAACATGGTATTTTACCACAGCCCTTAACATGAATGCTACATTCTTTATAAATCACAGGGCAAATATTTACATATCCCAGTCACTGTTAGTATTTGTTGTGGTGGCTATTGCAAAGCCCTGCACACTTCCTATGTTATATGCAACATGTCTGAGTTGCTGCAACACTGTCATAACAACACATACTTTCCAAATTGTATGAAATAGTCTCAGTAGTCTTAGTAGTGTAAGTGCAAATTCATAAAAATCAAGAACACATACACATACTCTCTTAATTTTTATGAATTGGTGTGGTCTATGCAAATTCAGAAAAATCAGGCATCAAGCTGGGAAATATGTGCAGCAGGTAAGGATGCTAAAGGATAAAGAGAGACATGTGCTCACAAGTGAGGAGACTGTGTTGAGCAGAAGGAACGAGTACTTTGAGGGGCTGATGAATGAAGAGAATGAGAGAGAGAGAAGGTTGGATGATGTGGGGATAGTGAATCAGGAAGTGCAATGGATTAGCAAGGAGAAAGTATGACAGCTATGAAGAAGATGAAGAATGGAAAGACTGTTGGTCCAGATGACATACCTGTGGAAGCATGGAGGTGTTTAGGACAGATGGTAGTGGGGGGTTTAACCAGATTGTTTAAT
Organism: Protopterus annectens; assembly: GCF_019279795.1. Lineage (NCBI taxonomy): Eukaryota > Metazoa > Chordata > Ceratodontiformes > Protopteridae > Protopterus > Protopterus annectens. The sequence continues at coordinate 1,986,906,112 of NC_056735.1, forward strand.
GGAATCTTGGAAAGTGAGAGGATGCCTGAGGAGTGGAAAAGAAATGTATTGGTACCAATTTTTAAGAATAAGGATGATGAGCAGAGCTATAGTAACTACAGAGGGATAAAATTGATCAACCACAGCATGAAGTTATGGGAAAGAGTAGTATAAGCTAAGTTAAGAAGGGAGGTGATGATTATTGAGAAGCAGTAGGGTTTCATGCCAGGAAAGAGCACTACAGATGCGATGTTTGCTCTGAGTGTTTTGATGGAGAAGCATAGAGAAGGTCAGAAGGATCTGCATTGTGTCTTTGTGGACTTAGAGTAAGCATATGACAGGGTGACTAGAGAGGAGTTGTGGTACTGTATGAGAAAGTAGGGAGTTGCAGAGAAGTATGTATGAGGGCAGTGTGACAGTGTTGAGGTCTGCAGTAGGAGTGACAGATGTGTTCAAGGTAGAGGTGGGATTAAACCAAGGATCAGCTCTGAGCCCTTTCTTATTTGCAATGGTGATAGACAGGTTGACAGACGAGATCAGGCAGAAGTCCCCGTGGACTATGATGCTTGTGGATGACATTGTGATTTGTAGTGAGAGTAGGGAACAGGTTCAGGAGACCCTGGAGAGGTGGAGATATGCTCTAGAGAGGAGAGGAACAAAGGTCACTTGGACTGAGACAGAATATATGTGTGTGAATGAGAGGAAGTACAGAGGAATGGTGAGGATGCAGGGTGTAGAGTTGGCAAAGGTAGATGAGTTTAAATACTTTCGATCAACAGTTCAGAGTAATGGTGAGTGTGGAAGAGTGGCAAAGAAGTGAGTGCAGGCACGGTGGAGTGGGTGGAAGAGACTGTCAGGAGTGATTTGTGACAGACGGGTACCAGTAAGAGTGAAAGGGAAGGTCTACAAGATGGTAGTGATATTAGCTATGTTATATGGGTTGGAGATGGTGGCACTGAAAAAAAGAGTCAGAGCTGGAGGTGGCAGAGTTAAAGATGTTAAGATTTGCATTGGGTGTGACAACGATGGACAGGATTAGAAATTAGTATATTAGAAGGGCAGCTTAGGTTGGACAATTTGAAGATAAAGCCAGAGAGATAAGATTGCATTGGTTTGGACATGTGCTTAGGAGGGATGTTGGGTATATTGGGAAAAGGATGCTAAGGATGGTGCTGCCAGGTAACAGGAAAAGAGGAAGTCCCAAGATAAGGTTTATAGATGTGGTGAGAGAGGACATGCAGGTGGCTGGTGTGACAGAGCAAGATGCAGAGGAGAAAAAGAAATGGAAACTGATGATCCACTGTGGTGATCCATAATGGAAGTAGCCGAAAGTAAAAGAAGAAGAGGAACAGATACATGTACTCTCTTTCTTGAGTGGCCTGTTCTCTGTAGCTCTACAAAAGTGCAGGAAAACTAGATATTTAACAAGTAATATCATGTTAAAAACCTATTTTTTTTTCATTGTTGCTATCTCACCCAGTGTTCTACCTGACAAGAATAAAATCAGTATTTAATCAGTTCATTAAATGTGCAATTTTAAACAGTTTTAAACAATTATGAAAAGTAAATTTTTTTAATAAGTAAGAGGTTAATTTACCTGCTCTGAAAGGTAATTTCACCTTGATGCATTTGGTTTACCTTAAATGGAGCAGAAATGGGGAAGATAGATGGATATTGCACCAAATTATGATATACCAATACATAGATATATGATTTATTTTCTTCAAGAGAACACACATTTGTTTCTCTGTTACTAAAAAAAACAGAGTGATTCATCTGAAATCTTTATACAGAAAGAGCAAATCATGCTTTACATTAGGCTATATTTTGTTTTCTATATGTGAATGCATTTAAAAAGAAATGAATAAAATTAATGGTTCTCACTAAAGACACTAGCCATTTAGTTTTTAAAGACCTAAACAGTTACAAATATTTCAATACGCAGACATTACAAAAATATATGCAGTTTGCCATAACTTAATTCAGACTGACTTAGTTTTAAGTAGAAATGTATGGCACCAATGATTTTCTCCAAGCATTCAACAAAGGTCAAGACACTAGACAAATACACATTTGTTATGAATCACTACACATATCTCATAAAGCAAAGTAATGACCCAGAAAGAAGTTATCTATATCCTGCTGCTTTGCTGAGTGAGACTCAGTGGTTTGAGTAATACAAGAAATACATTTTAAAATATACATCAAAGTTTTTTAACAGCATGCTGGAGTTAAGTCTAAGGTTCTGTAATACAAGGAAATACATTTTAAAACATGCATCATATCTCCTCAGCAACATTCCTGAATAACAGTAACTTTCGTCGTTTGTAATTGTTATTAGGCTGTAATAATAGTGTGAGCTGGAAGATGAATAAGGCAGATACTGTGTGCTGATTCTGTTTTGACCTTTGTATTTAGGAAACACCAATGCATAATATCATTTAATTGTTTTAATGAGAAAAAAAAAGAAAAAAGGGGGTTAGCCACCTGGTGATTTGAATATTGACTGTAGGTTATTAGCTTAGGGCAAAAAAAAAAAAAAACTCAAATTCAGTAAACTTTTTTCAAAGCAGTAAATAATATTAGTATTAGAATATGCTAAGAGTATAGCAATGGCTCATCTGTGAACTCTGGTTCCCAACATCATCTTCCACATCCTCAGGCTTTGCTTTTCTATAAAGTGGACTTAAACATAATGTCTAAATAACATTGTTTGGGTTTTATGCCACTTTTAGTGAAACTGCATCTAGAAAAAGTAGCAGAATGGAAGAGTAACAGTAAAGTGAGTGCTACAGATATGTGTCAGCATATGTGTGTATGTTTTATGTATGCATAGCTATATATACATATAGTATGTTTGCGTGTGTGTTTATATATCCATAAAGTGTGTTTGTGTGTGTGTTTATGTATATGTATACACACACACACACACACACACACACACACACACACACACACACACACACACATATATATACATCATTTAATGGAATGGAAGAATAACAGTATGAGCGATACAGATATGTGTGAGCATGTGTGTGTGTGTGTGTGTGTGTGTGTGTGTGTGTGTGTGTGTGTGTCTGTGTGTGTTTATATGTCTATATCTATGTACACATATATACATATAGTGTGATTCTGTGTGTGTTTATGTGTGCATATGTGTTTATATATATATATATATATATATATATATATATATATATATATATATTTTTTTTTTTTTTTTTTATGTATCAGTTACTGACACAATTAGGGCCATTTTAAGTAAAATACAGTAAGAATGAAACAACTATACTAAGCACATAGACTCACACACATTTTATAAAAAAAAAAAAAAAAAAAAAAAAAAAAAACGGCAGTGTACAGAAAGCGCCCAAGTACCCAGACCCACCACAGTTAAAAAGAGAGAGGATACCAAACATTGTGAAAGTAAAGTGAACAAGTATGTGCAACAGAATGCAAAATCCCAACATGGACAAATCAAAATGTTCCTTAATGGTCACTGCATTCACTGATTTGTCATCCCTTTTTTATATCCATATAAATCTGTCCATATAAGCAAGCCTAATGCTAAAGTTTCATGTTAAAAAATATCATGTAAGTATCCACACACATTGTAGAATGATTTATTATGAGTCACCTTGGAGAACAATTCCTTGCAGCAAACTTTACTGTGCTTGTCAAGTGGGATACAAAAGCCAGTTGCCAGTTAATGTGTTCAGCTCTTACCCTCAATTCTAGCCATAACAGTCTCAGATTAGCAATCCCACATCTGCAAAACATTGCACATGGTGATACCACATCTCTACAACACTTTGTGTGCACAGCAAAAGATAGGTATTCACATCTAGCACATTCCATGATATCACTGGAAAGATAAGAGAAACAGCAGTAACAGCACATCTGGTGACAAACCTTCTAGTTTTCTCCTACAAACACATATAGTCAAAGTACTTTATGAGTGCAGCAGCAGCCAGTGATACATTTGATTTCACAGCCATATGTTTTCCCACCCTGATGCAGAAAATTTAGATATACTAGTTGCTTCACACACATCTGAAATGATACATCATTCCCACAGATGAAGGACAGCCAGCAAGATTGGATCTTTCATCAAATATCTTGGGGGAAAAGAAGCAGCCCTTACCCTTTGCTGCTGATGCATTCTTAGCAATGTTCTTTAAGGCAGTGGGCTCATAATCACACAGTATAAAGTGGATTGTGACAACCAAGTCATACAAAGATATCTCATAGAAACAATTCCAAAAGATATTATTTGCTTTAAGAGAATTCTTAAACAGTTCAAAGAAAGGGCAGGATAACATTCCAAGACATATATTACAAAATCATATAATCATGCAAAATGTACAGCTGCCTACACATCCCCTTGCTGAAAATGTCATATCTAACAATTATATAGTACCATCGCACATGCTGGTCAAGTTGTGAATGGCAGAAAGTGCCATCACCACCAGCACAACCATCAAACTGAGGGTAACATAGGTGAACCTTCTGTACACAAACTCAGTACACATCAAGATCCAAAAGATGGCATTCAGCTCCTCCAGTGCTATTACATCAGATCTGTTGCAAACCACCTCCTTTCTGCAAAGCCTTTCTGGCCTCTGTACAAGTGCCTTCCTGTATGGAAGAATGACAGCTAGTTTGGCAGAAGTGGTAGCCACCAAATCATCTATGACAATGCATGGTGCACCATCAGACACTCCAGATCATGTCCTTAAATCAGGTAATGCAGTGTACATGTCCACTTTTGTCAGACTAGCTAACTGATAAGCACAGTAAATTGTTTTAACCTTTTGGCATCAACAGTCGAAACTTGTACTACAAGTTCATGGCATTTCTTGTTTATTGTCAGTTTACATGCCCAGTGATTATTATATTTAGTATTCTTCTCAAAACATTACAGAAATGAATCTATATGCATTTGCTCACCTCTCTGCATAGCTCTCAGCTGTCCAGACTTTTGCAGACTATCCAGATTTTTGCCTCATATTTTTGTTCTGTTCCACTAAATATTTGTGGTTTTCTGGCAAATCACTGAGGATTGACAGCATTAAATAATGGTATATATTTGAATTTCAGACTTTATATCCTTCTGAAGATGCATGCTAACACATACCCTGTTATCCTAGTAACTTTCTGAGCTTATAAGAGCAATATTTGGAATCTGTCCTTATTTTAAGGCTTTTGTCCCCCTATTGTTTTAGGCTTTGTTCAGATTTCTTGTGCTCAGAGTCTAAGTGGTATGCCTATCTGTAACAGAACACTGCCACAAATACTACCGGTCACACAAATTGCCATTCCCGGTACTCTGACTCTATATCTACCTGTTTGTCTATCTTTCTGTTTATATACATATATATATATATATATATATATATATATATATATATATATATATATGTGTGTGTGTGTGTGTGTGTGTGTGAGTGTGTATACAAACATATATTTTATATATATATATATATATATATATATATATATATATATATACATATATATGTACTATGAAAATATCAAGAATGATGAAATTCATTCAGATGTTCGATTCACATGTGCAACATTATGCATACTAATTTTGGCATAATATTGAAGTGCCTATAGCGAAACATTCACATTCTCACTTTTGACATTATGTTTTGCAGTTCACTACTACTAATCGCGTAATGTAATGTTTTGCAGGGGGCAAGACCCGACACCCCCAACCCCCCACGCCCCCTGCAAATAATATATTCCAACTCCGAGATCAAACTACAGTAGTGAAAAGGGTAATTTCCTGATCCTCGCTGTATTGTGATCTGTAGTCATTCATCAAATGATATATGTGCGAATGCTCAGTGGCATTCGCTAAACTGCACACTCGCAGTATTGCAGGTCAGCAATATGGGAATCATTCACATGAGGTTTGTCATTTCTGTTTTCTCTGCGTATACATATCAAAAGTAAACCTTGAAATTCAAAACATAGAATGAGTCACAGTGTTGAATCCGCTGATCGAATTCAGCAGATTCAACATTGTTTTCGAACACATCACGTGATGTTCATATAGGAGCTCATGTAAAGTAAGCAGACTAGAGAAGTTGTTGACTGCAACTGAGCTACAAAATATAAGTATCTTGATTTTTTTTATTATTTTTACAGATTACTGTTTTTAAATTTAATATATATAAAGCACTTTGTCTATTCAGTATCTTCACAAATCCTTATCTGTTTAAAAACTTTCATTTGTCTCTGTAGTGCTTGCTGTCTTGTAGGCTATTGTGTAAACTGAAACATTTCCTCTGTGTAATTATCTCTTGGCTAGTGGGGGCTGGTTCTTTTGTGTTCTTGTAAAAAAAAAAAAAAGAAGTTTCTGTCTTTGCACACAGTGCAGACTAGAGAAGTTGTTGACTGCAACTGAGCTACAAAATATAAGTATCTTGATTTTTTTTATTATTTTTACAGATTACTGTTTTTAAATTTAATATATATAAAGCACTTTGTCTATTCAGTATCTTCACAAATCCTTATCTGTTTAAAAACTTTCATTTGTCTCTGTAGTGCTTGCTGTCTTGTAGGCTATTGTGTAAACTGAAACATTTCCTCTGTGTAATTATCTCTTGGCTAGTGGGGGCTGGTTCTTTTGTGTTCTTGTAAAAAAAAAAATAAGTTTCTGTCTTTGCACACAGTGCAGACTAGATAAGTTGTTGACTGCAACTGAGCTACAAAATATAAGTATCTTGATTTTTTATTATTATTTTTACAGATTACTGTTTTTAAATTTAATATATATAAAGCACTTTGTCTATTCAGTATCTTCACAAATCCTTATCTGTTTAAAAACTTTCATTTGTCTCTGTAGTGCTTGCTGTCTTGTAGGCTATTGTGTAAACTGAAACATTTCCTCTGTGTAATTATCTCTTGGCTAGTGGGGGCTGATTCCTTTGTGTTCTTGTAAAAAAAAAAAGAAGTTTCTGTCTTTGCACACAGTGCAGACTAGAGAAGTTGTTTACTGCAACTGAGCTACAAAATATAAGTATCTTGATTTTTTTTTATTATTTTTACAGATTACTGTTTTTAAATTTAATATATATAAAGCACTTTGTCTATTCAGTATCTTCACAAATCCTTATCTGTTTAAAAACTTTCATTTGTCTCTGTAGTGCTTGCTGTCTTGTAGGCTATTGTGTAAACTGAAACATTTCCTCTGTGTAATTATCTCTTGGCTAGTGGGGGCTGGTTCTTTTGTGTTCCTGTAAAAAAAAAAAGAAGTTTCTGTCTTTGCACACACTGCAGACTAGATAAGTTGTTGACTGCAACTGAGCTACAAAATATAAGTATCTTGATTTTTTTTATTATTTTTACAGATTACTGTTTTTAAATTTAATATATATAAAGCACTTTGTCTATTCAGTATCTTCACAAATCCTTATCTGTTTAAAAACTTTCATTTGTCTCTGTAGTGCTTGCTGTCTTGTAGGCTATTGTGTAAACTGAAACATTTCCTCTGTGTAATTATCTCTTGGCTAGTGGGGCCTGGTTCTTTTGTGTTCTTGTAAAAAAAAAAAGAAGTTTCTGTCTTTGCACACAGTGCAGACTAGAGAAGTTGTTTACTGCAACTGAGCTACAAAATATAAGTATCTTGATTTTTTTTTATTATTTTTACAGATTACTGTTTTTAAATTTAATATATATAAAGCACTTTGTCTATTCAGTATCTTCACAAATCCTTATCTGTTTAAAAACTTTCATTTGTCTCTGTAGTGCTTGCTGTCTTGTAGGCTATTTTGTCCCACCCTCCCTCCCTGTTGGTGTCTTGCTCTTATACTTGGTGGCTTTGCAGTTGCCCACCCCTACTGTGACACACCTCCCAGTCTAGTGTCATTAGCTCATTCTGCTTAATACAGAGAGAACATTTGATAAGGCCTTCTATTCTTCCTTTTTCCCTTTCAAAAAGTAAAACAAAACTTTTTTTTTCTCTTTTGCCTGAGCCTTCTTGTGTTCTGACTGTCCTTCTCAAACATTTTGGAAATATACAGTATATTTCAGAGCATTTGTGATAGCTGTATTTGCTATAACTGATTTAAAGTTTTTTTTCTGGCTTTTTGATTATTTACTGCTTAGCGACTGCATTTTAGCCTGTTTATACAGCTCTGCATTCTATTTAAACTGTTTTTGTGTTGATTAACTGTTTTGCACTTTTAAAAAGTTAGTTGTTGCTTAATTTTACCTGTAGGCTAACACACTCAAGTGCGCTAGCCGCTTAAAAGCATTTATAGCATTTACTGTCTGTTTTTCCTCTGTTTTCTGCAAAAAAAAAAAAAAAAATCTTGTTTTCCCACCTTACTGAACTAGAATAGTACAGTCTTCAGAGTTTGCTGATTTCTGGGCTTTGTCTTGGTTCCTGTGCTATTCCATATCCTTATTTGGATAAAAGGAAGCGTCTTTGTTCACCAGTGGGAGTGGGGAGTACCGAGCGGCCTATTTGTCCCTAGAGGAGTGGTTCCAGCCAGAAACTTGTAGTCTATTGGCCATTTTGGGTCAATTCCTAGCTCTTTTCAGCCCCCTGTAATAAAGCCCGCTTTAGCGCGCTTTTTTGCTTGTATTCAACTCAGCACAGCTCCTTGTGGTGTCCTGCAGAGTTCTACAAGCAGCAGAGAGCAAAGGAGTGACTTTTTCCTGATTTAAGTATTTTTTTCTGGCTTTTTGATTATTTACTGCTTAGCGACTGCATTTCCGCCTGTTTATACAGCTCTGCATTCTATTTAAACTGTTTTTGTGTTGATTAACTGTTTTGCACTTTTAAAAAGTTATTTGTTGCTTAATTTTACCTGTAGGCTAACACACTCAAGTGCGCTAGCCGTTTAAAAGCATTTATAGCATTTACTCTCTGTTTTTCCTCTGTTTTCTGCAAAAAAGAAAAAAAAAAAAAAAAAAAAAATCTTGTTTTCCCGCCTTACTGAACTAGAATAGTCCAGTCTTCAGAGTTTACTGACCTCTGGGCTTTGTCTTGGTTCCTGTGCTATTCCATATCCTTATTTGGATAAAAGGAAGCGTCTTTGTTCACCAGTGGGAGTGGGGAGCACTGAGCGGCCTATTTGTCCCTAGAGGAGTGGTTCCAGCCAGAAACTTGTAGTCTATTGGCCATTTTGGGTCAATTCCTAGCTCTTTTCAGCCCCCTGTAATAAGGCCCGCTTTAGCGTGCTTTTTCGCTTGTATTCACCTCAGCACAGCTCCTCGTGGTGTCCTGCAGAGTTCTACAAGCAGCAGAGAGCAAAAGAGTGACTTTTTCCTGATTTAAGTATTTTTCTGGCTTTTGATTATTTACTGCTTAGCGACTGCTTTTTCGCCTGTTTATACAGCTCTGCATTCTATTTAAACTGTTTTTGTGTTGATTAACTGTTTTGCACTTTTAAAAAAGTTATTTGTTGCTTAATTTTACCTGTAGGCTAACACACTCAAGTGCGCTAGCCGTTTAAAAGCATTTATAGCATTTACTGTCTGTTTTTCCTCTGTTTTCTGCAAAAAAAAAAAAAAAAAAAATCTTATTTTCCCGCCTTACTGAACTAGAATAGTCCAGTCTTCAGAGTTTGCTGATCTCTGGGCTTTGGCTTGGTTCCTGTGCTATTCCATATCCTTATTTGGATAAAGGGAAGCTTCTTTGTTCACCAGTGGGAGTAGGGAGCACTGAGCAGCCTATTTGTCCCTAGAGCAGTGGTTCCAGACAGAAACTTGTAGTCTATTGGCCATTTTGGGTCAATTCCTAGCTCTTTTCAATCCCCTGCTATAAAGCCCACTTTAGCGCGCTTTTGCGTGATTTAGCCGGAGTTGCCCATAGAGCACCATCGGGCAGCGCGGTTAAACAAGGTTAAACTATTTCTGGCTCCGTAAAGTCTGCTCTTCAATTTTTCCCTTAGAACTTCTCTACTTGCAATCTAAACAGTCTATTCTCTATCTCAAAAGCTCAGCACTTGCTCCTAAAGCATTTTTATATAGGTAAAGTACTTGTATACTAAACAAAGTACTACATTAGCCTAAAATCCCCTTGAGTACCCATTTCCCTATAGGTCCCTTCTGACTCAGTTACACAGCAAACTTTTTCACTTTTTCTAGCATGTTGAAGGGTCAGTTGCTAGCGTCCTCTCCTGTTCAGCTGGTAAATCTGGGCATCTTGAGACAATGTTACAATTGCCTCATTTACACAGACAACCCACTCCTTCTCCCACAAAACACAAATACATGTGAGAGATGCAACTATATAGCCAAACTGGAGGCTGAGCTCTCTCAACTCACGACTGGCAAGACCAGACAGGAGGAGAAGGAAACCACGCACACCACAAACCCAGTTTCACATAGAACTATCACAACTGCAAAACAAACACATAAACACACAAAGACATACTAGGAGGCACTGATCAAAAATCTACCAAAACTACAGAGGCCTCCAAAGCAGACACCCAAGCAACTGCCACCTCAAGACATAAGACATGCAACACATAGTTCTCAAAGTCAGTGTGCTAAACAGTCACAGCCCTTAAGGCCAAACACAATGCCAGACACACTTGTTATTGGTGACTCCATAGTCAGACACACTGACGTCCCACTCACCAAACTGAACAAGGAAAAGATCACAGTAAGCTGCCTGTCAGGTGCTAGAATCTGCCACATAACACAAGCACTCAGGTCACTCCACAGCAAGTACAAGTATGACTCAGTCATTGTCCATGCCGGTGTGAACGACCTGAGACGTACCTCCCTGGACTACATGAAAAGAGACATAGAGGAGCTCTCAGATTATGTAGCCTAGGCCAGTATGACCCTGACCCTGAGCAGTATCCTACCCTCACCAAGAATGATGCCACAATACAGAGACAAAATGATCAGCTTTAATAATTGGCTTAATTACTGGTGTCATTCTAAGGGGATCCAATGTCTGTCTGCCTGGGATGACATGCTTGACAAGCAACGCTGCTTCACAAGGGACAGCTTGCACCTGTCACCCCTGGGCTTCCGGATATTGGCAAAGGCTCTTGCTACCCCCATAGTGCCTTTTTTAGGCAAGGCTCAAATGATAAACCTACCGCCCTAGAAAACAAAAATGGAGAAAAACTAAGGGTAATACTGCTCAATGCCAGAAGTCTAAACCTCAAGATGCATGCCCTCGAAGCCCTCCTCAGTATGGAGAACATCGATGTCTGTGCTGTGACTAAAACCTGGTTCAAGGCTCCTGAGAGCACCCCAGCACTATCAGGTTATACCTCATATCATGCGTTCCGGCCCCAAAATCCGGACCGAACCACAAAAGGAGGGGGAGTATCCATATTCATAAAGGATACCCACACCTCCAGGTTAGTGGCAACGCATGAAGCATCGGAGACCATCCAGGTGCAATTAACCATAGGTAAAACTGCCCTACAGTTTGTAACATGCTATAGACCACCTTCTCAAACTCAGGAAACCCACACAGCCTTCCTGAAGACACTGGAGAGTATGAATGTCTCTCCAAACACCATCATATTGGGTGACTTCAACTACCCAAACATAGACTGGGAACATTACTCAAGCCCCAACACCCTAGCCCAAAGGTTCCTTGAGTTCATAAACTCAAATGCTATGGAACAACTAGTCACCATTCCCACAAGAGGAGAAAATATACTAGACCTGATCATCACAAACATGGGGACAAAATGCTCTACACCGGAAGTATATCCCTCATTGGTGAGATCAGACCATAAATTAATCTCACTGGAGATCCACATCCCGCCCCACCCCAGCAAAAAGACCACAGTGAAGAACTTCTCAAAAGCAAACTTCACACTTCTTAAGACTGGAGTGGTATCCTTCAAGGCCCCCGAGCCAGTGGAAACCACAACCCACGCTGCTGAAACCCTTACAAATGCCTTCTACGAGCACCTCCAGGAATGTATGGATCAAGCAATCCCTAATAAAATCAAGACCCTTTCCACCAAAGGCAGACACCCGGTCTGGTGGACCCCAGCCATAAACAAACTCTACAACAAGAGGAGAAAGCTACTACATGACAGAGCAAAATCCCTAAAAGGGAAGGCATCTCTGATCAATACTAGCAAAAAACTACAATCACTCATAAAATCATCCAAGGCCAACTTTGAGAGAAAAATCACTAATGACACAAAAGACAATCATAAAGCCTTCTTTAGCTATGTTAGAAACCTGGGTGGAAACTCCCAGATATGCTCAGAATTAGTCCAAAATGATAAAAAAATCACTGAACCCACAGACATTGCCAACATACTGGCAGACAGGTTCAGTGCAAATTTCTCCCCTCCCCCCCCCAAAAGGAGAAATATCTATCCCACCAGAGTCTAGCCTCCCAAACATCTCAGATGCCCAGGTGAGAGCTGCTCTCTCTAAAGAAAAAAACACAGCATCAATGGGACCAGACGGTGTCCCCGGCTGTGTGCTACACGAACTCAATGAGGAACTAAACCCACACATAAGGCTGCTGTTTAATCTTAGCCTTACTACAGGATACGTACCCAAAGAATGGCATACGGCAACTGTGGTCCCACTCCACAAAGGCGGTGCTTCTACGGACCCTGGAAATTACCACCCCATAAGCTTGACGAGCCTTGTCTGCAAAGTTATGGAGAGGATCATAATGGAACTCATAAATAAAGACATTGGGGACCTACAGATACTGGATCCTACCCAATTTGGCTTTGTCAAGGGCAGATCCTGCCTCTTGAACTTGGTCGACTTTTTCGAAACAGTCACTAAGGCCATTGATGAGGGTAAGGCAGTTCACACAGCCTACCTTGACCTAGCAAAAGTGTTCGACACAATACCCCACTTGGGCATCATAGAAAAGCTCACCAGCTTAGATGTAAACCCATATGTCACAAGATGGGTTGCAAACTGGCTCAAGGACAGAACACACAGGGTTAGAGTTGCTGGTGCCATGTCAGACTCTAAGCCGATCACGAGCGGTGTCCCACAGGGCTCAGTCCTGGGCCCCCTCTTGTTCGGCATTTATTTTTCTGAAGTGCAGGCAAACATAGGGGGATTGTGGCTGACAAAATTTGCAGATGACTGCAAACTGGGCACCATAATTGACACTCCATCAGACACAGACATCCTCCAGAGAGGTCTCATAGAAATGGATAACTGGTGCCAGAGCCATGGCCTTAAGCTAAATGCCAAAAAATGTATAGTCATACCCTTTGGGAAAAACAAGGTAACCCCTAATTACCACATAGGTGATAATCCATTAAACACGGAAGAAGTTATCAGGGACCTGGGGACCCAAGTTGACAGTAACCTCTCTTTTGACACTCACATTGCCAAAGTGGTTAGGAAGACCTTCTACATTGCCCACCTGATCATGAAGGGATTCACATCCAGATCAGGAGAGGTCATTGTGCCCTGTACTCTTCACTTATCAGACCAATGATTGAGTACAGCCCCATTCCGAATGTATCTTACCCGACACCTGCAGCAGTTGGAAAGACCCCAAAAGTTCCTCACCAAAAGGATAAAGGGGCTCAAACATATGTCATACGATGCCCGACTGAAGAAACTCCAGCTCTATTCAGTCGCATACCATCTGCTCAGAGGTGATCTGTGCCTGACATACAAGGCCATGTCCAACCCGGAATTAATGGACATGCTCCACCTCAAAAAATCCAAATCCACCAGAGCCACGAGAGCAAGAGACTTAAACCTCAACACGGATATAAATAGGACGTGCTGGAGAGACAGATTCATCACCCAGAGACTCCCTACACTATGGAACAGAATCCTAGTCCATGTGAGGCAGAGCCCCTCACTGACTCTGTTCAAGAGAAATCTTGACGAGTGGATGGGAGATCGTAGGTTTACCCTGGGAATCATCTCTGTATCACTGCTGGACAGAGGCACAGCAAACTAATGGGTATAGTATTCTCATCCTAAGGGGTGGTGAAAGCCACACACACTCTGGCTAGGCTTATAAATGCCCTAGGGCAGATAGCCTAGTATGAACCTATGAACCTATGAATAAACATCCTGTTTTTGCAGGGGGGCACCCCCCCCCCCACACCCTCTGCTAACTATATATTCCAACTCTGAGATTGCATTACAGTGAGGAAAGGGATGAATTTCCCTAACTGTATTGTACCACGATCTGTGTACAATTCTTCGAACTTATGTTAGCGAATGCACACTGCATTCACTAATATAAACTTTTGAACATTGAGATGTTCACCCATATGAAAATTCGAACATCTGTACTTTGAATTTTTCATATGGGTACATCTCAACTCAAAATTTTAATAGTAAACCATATATATATATATATCTATATATATATATATCTATAGATATATGTGTGTGTGTGTGTGTGTGTGTGTGTGTGTATACACACACACACACACACACACACACACACACACACACACACATATTTATATCTGTATGTGTGTGTGTATTGATATTTAGGCAGCAGGTACTTCACTCTTCAGAATTAATTGTTTATTATCCATAATCCACACAAAAATGTTAGACTGACTTTGCCCTGTTGTATATTGCAACATAACAGACATAATTATAGCAAACAGTTTGTCTGTTAGTCTTTCAGCTATGAAACAAGTATATTCTGGTATGGGCCCAACAGTAAAAAGAAAACCCTGTGCTATGTATAAGCAATAAAAAAATATCTTTCAGAAACAACCTTTGCTTAGAGTAAATCAATATCTCTAATACTCGGCCTTTCACTGAGTTTACAATCTCTCCATGCATCTAATGACTCAGAGTCGAATAATCTGGCAATGGTGATATCTCCTTCACAGAACTGCACTCCAGATTTGTATGGATTGATGTATTCTGTCATTGTGTTCGTAGCCTGCTATTAAAAGTTGCAGGTGTACAAACTGAAAACCATTACCTCGCCTACATGTATTTATTGTTAAACTGACCAGTTTGTATTTTGACTGATCCACAGCTTATCCTATACAACTACTTTATTTTCTGTCCTGATGCCATGTCCAGTATTTAGAACAACACTGGTCTTCTTCAAAATGTGAAAATACATATTTTTTCTGCTCTTTCCCAGGCTTTGTACCAGTGGAACCACCACACTATGTTACATTTTTTAACCTTTTTCCTGTAAGTAGAAACAGGGATAAAAATACTTCAACAATGATGCTACGTAAAGGAAATGAGTCTGATGGACATTTTAGCCTAACGGTATACCACAAGTCAAAGGGACATAAACATAACCTTTAAGTATATTACCTGATGGGAGTAAGAGAAAAGAGAATGAGCCATTATCTGTAAAGTTCTTTTCTAACATGATGTAAACATAAGCCTCTAAACACAACTTCTCAGCCCCAAATGCATGAAAATACAGAAGTACACATCTGTTTTATACTCAGTTACTCAGTGATAGTCCAAAGTCATGAAAATGAAGTATATAAAAAAAATTAAAGTATTCTCAGAACTGTATTATTTTCAATTCAAAGTGAATCAAACTTTGAGAAAGTGGTCATTAAAAAGAATAAAACAAAATGCCTTGCCCTTTCTCCAAGATGCTGAGCTCTAGAATTCAACTAAAATTACTATAGTTTGAGTTCATGGACAGCTTTGCCATGCATAGGTAGTTAACATAAACAGGAAACAAAGTATCAAACAAACATGCTTAAGCAATTTAAAAAAGAAAATTATGTGAGAACTTGGAGAAAAATCATAAAATGCAGCTTGTGGGTTACAGATTATAAGAAATGTGCCCAGTGATACATTGAAAGCATCACTTTCTATAAAGGTCAAGTACAAATACGTATGGTAATAAATCCAAGTATTTACAAAATGTATGTTTATAAACGGTTGCTGTTTATTTCAGAACTGCAAAATCCAGGCTGAAATATTATTTAAGCCTGTTTATATTTATTGTCAGCACTAATGTTTATGTAAAGTATATTGTTTTTTTTTCTATCCAATATGTGTGCTCTATTGCTACGTTTGAACATCGTATAAATGTCAATTTAATTCCAATTTTAAAAAGTGTGATGTTAAAGAGTGGTAAAATTATCAAACAATTGCACTTGTTTCATATACTGGCAAAGCAGTGCTCAAGATCTCCAAGCTAGAATCAAGCAATGTAAGTATTGAGAACTGTCAAATGTACAGGCTGAGTTTAGAAGAAACAGAGATACCAGATATCAAATTGTCATAATTCAGTAGATAATTAAGAATGCAAGTGAATTCTAGGAAAAGAAAGCATTTCTGCTACTGACTACTATAAAGCTATTGACTATATGGAATACAACAAACTGTTGCAAGTTCTTAGTGAAATAGAGATACTGACTACCTTATTTGCTTCCTGGGGAATCTGCATGCCGAACAGGAAGCGATAGTTAGAAACAGATAATAACTGACTGTTACAAGACTGAGAAAAAAGTATGTTGTTCTTCTTTTGGCTTTTCCCGGTTAGGGGTCGCCACAGTGGAACTCCGGTCCGCTAATGATTGGCGGTAGATTTTTTTACAGGTGCCAAGGTGCCAGCTTGATGCCCAACCTTCAGCGAAGGCATGTCCATTCTACGCATGTCTTTCGAATGCAACTCAACCACAGGGAGGACATTCAGACTCCACTCAGAAGGCGCTCCAGCCGAGAATCGAACGGGAGAACCTCTTGCTGTGAGGCAACAATGCTACCGCTGCACCACCGCGGCTACTGAGAAAAAAAATTATGCTAGCTATATATTGTCACCCTATGTATTCAACTTATATGCTGACTTTATCATGCAAAATACTGCGGTGGTGGTGCTGCGGTAGCGTTGTTGCCTCACAGTAAGACGTTGTCCTGTTCGATTCTCAGCTAAAGCGTCTTCTGTGTGGAGACTTGCATGAGTGGGCGTACCTTCATTGAAGGTTGTACGTCAGGGCTGGCAACTCGATACGTAAAAATCTACTGCCAATCATTAGCAGACCAGAGTTCCGCTGTGGCGACCCCTAACTGAGAAAAGCCGAAAGATACAACATCATGCAAAATGCTGGGTTAGACAAATTAGATGGTGGAATCAAAACTGTTATGAGAAATATTAATAAACTCAGATATGCAGGCAATTACCCATTCTAAAGACATAAACTTTGCCTGTCATATAATTAGGACATGCTGGAGAGACAGATATATATCCCAGAGACTACCCCTTCTTTGGAACAGGCTTCCCATACACATGAATCAGGGTTCCTCCCTAACCCAAATCAAGTGTAACTTGGACAATTGAATGGGGAATGGGAAATTCATCCCTGGTTTGGCACTTATGTCTCTAATGGACAAAGGCAGCCTGCAAATGGTTCCTGTCCCAGGCCCCAGAGATTTGGGATGCATGGCTAGCCATAAAAAGGCCCTTGTGGTCATTACCCTAATAAACACCTATGAACCTATGAGCCTATGAAGAGCCTACTGATGAAGGCCAAAGCAGAAAGTGCAAAAACTAGCTTATTGTGCAACATAAATAAAAGTTAAAATTATGTCATCTAGCCCTATCATTTTTTTGCAAATAGATGGACAAGAAGTGCAGGCAATGAAAAAAAAAAAACAAGAAACGTCACTGCTAAAGTTGGACCTACTACAAAGAATGAAACCAAAGGACAAAATATGTAGGTCAACCACCACTGCGATAAAAAGAAAAAAAATAATTTATTGATAGGTAAGTGCTTTTGCAGGGCTACCGCTTCATCAGACCATATAACAAAAGAGAGCAATCAGTATATATTAAAATGAAGGGCCAATAAAAAGTAGTAGAGGCAATGCAAGACATCAGATTTAGTTTTAAGAACTGTTTTTTAAAGTATAGCCAAACAATCTGCTCATGTTGTAATGACTAGTTTACAGCTAGTGAGATTTTGATTTATTGGGCCCAAATGTGTCCATAAAGATTTAAAAAGGTCATGGGCATTCAGAAGTCATGTAGCTGAAACACCGGTATATCCCTAAGGATTCATTTGTAAATAACCCAAGGTCCTCCACTACAAGAGGTTTAAGGTATTACACACTGAAAACTCTAGCTTGGCCGAGTCTTTCTTGCAGTTTTTACTGAATGGTTTGTCTGTGTGACCTTTTTACCCTTTGGTTTGAGTGTGATTTGGGATATTTTGCATGCACCCTAATGTTTAAAGACAGCAGGGCAGATTTTAAGATCTGTGACTATAAAGTACAGCCAAACAATATTTTTTTCTTATACTGGAGAGTTCAGAAAAAAATGGGCAAAAAAATGACATACCCACAATTAGTGGGGTTATGCCTATAAAGGCTTAACAAATAAAATGTCAGGGGCATTCAGATGTCATTTGTATATATCCCATGAGCCTCTGTTGCAGGGGATTTATTTACTACTCAGTGAAGAGTCATGCTGGGCTGGGTCCTTCCTTGCAGTTCTTACTGAATGGTTTATTTGCGTGACATTTTTTACCCTTAGTTTTTGATTTCATGCTCCTGGGCTCAAGGATGTGTACAAATTGTGACCGCAACCATGCAATTAAAAGACAATTGTTTTTTGGAAGTAAATCTATGGCAAATCTCCATACAATTTTACGAGCAATGACAACATTTTGTCAACAAAGATTTATACAGTCAAAACTATCACTTTCCCATTAAAAACAAATGGCTGTGAGAGCTGGGCTATATACTGGAACACTTATTCTCTTAAACTACGGTATTGGAAGAAACTTGAAAATTACATTCATTGGATAAAGATTAAATTAGTCATTATTTATGTAAATAGATACAGACTGTTCACTGGAAGGCCTGATGGTAAAACAGAAACTCAAGTACTTTGGTGACTGAGTGCAAAAAGGGTTCACTAAAAAAGACACTGATGTTCGCAAAGTCTGAAGGTAAAACATTTATGAATGAGCACAGTTTAAGGTAGAGAAACATCATTACTTAACTAATGAATATGAATTTGCAGGAACTTACAAAAGCAGTTTGGCTGGTAGGCCCAGCATGCTAAAGTCCTTTTGGTCACAAAGCTTGAGATTCTTCTAAATGTCTTACTAAAACAAGACAAGACAATTTGATTTTGTCTGATTGTGGAACTTTTGAGCTAAGTAAGATTTCCACTTTCCTTCAAGGGTGACATATCACAGTATTTATATGCTAAATACACACACACACACACACACATACACATATGTCTGCTAAGAGTCTGCTACTTAGTAGGTTACTTTTGTTCAGAGTGAATAGGCTTAATTTTTTTTGTCTTGGTTCCATGTAGCTGTTAATGTTAGTTGTGAATGCAGTGTGCTACTTGCATGATACAGTCCATCCTATTTGTGCATTTCATAAAGACCATGAAAAAATGCCCATTGTGGCATCAGTTCTGGCACCCATATAACTGGCTACTATGTGCATAGAGTGGCTGCTTAAATCAAGAGTGATCTGTACATGATGCACTGTGCAAAGCCATTAAGAATGCATTCATCACTACTTAGTACAATTTAGTTATGCAGCATCTGAGAGAGAGATTTACTAATTAGACAGAAATACCACTGGATTTTGACCAGAAGATGTATGCTGCTCTGATGAGGAGAGATGGATCTTGAATTATATTCTGTTACATACTGATTCCTGATGTGTAGTTCTAGTTGAAGACTTGTCTCAAAGAAATCTGCCTGGATATGCCTATCACATGTGCAAAGGTTGCAGAACTCAAATCCTAGTAATATCAATAAATTCACAGTTTATAGCTAGTGCCTTTGCCTGGTATAATACAATACCATCAATATATTTCTCTTTTTTTCACATTCTGATTTGATACATAGTCCATTTTACAATCTTCTTGGCTCATATTGGCTGTACAGCTTCAATGAAACATGTTGTAATTTGTCATGTGGTCCTGCTTTGGCTTCTCATATATCATGCACATGCATTACCTACCATATAAAATCTGTCATCTTTTATTACACTAAATGTCTTTGCATTTTCAAATCTGAATACCTATTATACTTATTTGTTTTAATGTGAGCTTATATGTTGTGTCACCATCTGTTTTATACATTTACAGGCTGGGAATCTCCATATACATATCTGTTATTTTCTATATGATAAATGTTTATATTTGCCTTCTGCTACTATGTAATTTATATGTTATATTGTGTTTTCCTCTTAATGATACTAAATCATTCTGCAGAAGTAGTAGGCAAGCATAGAAAAGCAATGGACATTGCATTTCCTCACTGCAGTTTAACCAGAAGGATGTTGGACAACACTTTTAGTTAAGCCTCTGGAGTCAGGAATTTCCTAGCCTATAAAACAATTCAATCTGCTGATGAGACTTTTCATCCTGTCCTATAAATGCAGAATAAACTTGAAATAATCTACTCTCAGCCTACTCATTTTCCATAGGCGATAAACACTGCCATCTCTACTGCCTGATAATTTGGCAGCATGGCTGGCCTAAATTAGGTCTTAGAATTAAAACTATTTTACTTTTTCATGCTGACCACTTTATATCTCACTTCTGTGCTTTTTAATATCATGAAATGATGAATTCCTAATAGAGATCTGAGATGTGAATTAGAATATTTAGAACTAGTTATGAAAGTCAGCAATAAATATAGGAAAGCAGCATTTGCTCCACCTGGAAAAACAATGCAATGTGTTACTTTCCACTGGAAGTGAGAGAACAACTCAAACTAGCTTATAGTCTCAAATATACTCAGTCCAGAAGATGGAAAATCAACTGCAGATACTCTTGGCACTCATTTTGTAAATGAACATTGCAAAAGGTTGTAAATAACATGTTTTCACTTATTAAGATTGCTGTTTCATGCACTCACTACTGTACCCATTTAAGTATTACTAACTCCTTTCCTGTAAGTAGCCACAGTTCTGACAATTGCATTCCAGTATAAACTGATCTACACTGATGTCTGACCACACTCTAAACCCAAATGTTTTTTTCATTGCCAACATTGTCTGATGCCATTTCCTCATAAAAATCTATTATTCATTATTTCCTTTATAGAAACATTGTTTTCCAGGATTGTCCATCTTGTTCACAACTCCTTGCCCTATATTTCCATCTTTAGACAACCTCTGCTTGACCACCTTACTTCCTCTAGTTACTACAAATTCCTTGACAATATGGAAATTTACCTCCCTGTGATGGCTCAAGCTATCACTGTTCACTTCACCTAAGCAGTTTAATTTATTTTCCTTTCAGATTCTATCATTCTCTTTCCCTTTTCATGACACTTGTAAATTACATCATTTTTTTTTTCTAAAAATATTGTTAAATTGTATCTACTAAAATTCCACTATGAGCACTGATGTCAATAGATGCTCCATAGCAAAATTTTAATGAGATAAACTCAGCATATTATTGAATACTTTGCTACAACTCTTTTGCAATTTTTTATTTTGCAATGCATTTTATGCATTTTTTATTGCTGAAATGAGTCTTCAGAGCAGCCCAGTTACCTAGTTAACAGATGTTAAAACAAACACGTAAAAAAAGTAAGCAAGCAAACAACAAAACTTATCATAAAGAAGTACAAATCTATAATAAATTCCACTTCAAAGGTGAAAGGATCTGCAGCTGTGGACTAACCTACATGTTGGTATTCAAGGTTTATATAAACACAGTCTGACAATTTTTCTAGCCCTGTTTCACTATGTTGTCACTTGTCAGTTATTATCCTTCTTCCTATATGTGAAACAGCAGCTGTCTTGTTAGCTTGCAATGAGTTATGTCTCTACAGCAACTTTAATTTGTTACTAAAATATTATATGTTCAAATGAGGTGTGTTTTTCACCTATGTCTTTTCTGAAAATGGTTACTGTCCATGTGGTCTTCCTGGCCAACCAAACATTCATGCAACAAACACATTCACCCATCCATGCTTAAATAATTAAATAAAAACACGAATAAATAAATGGCTTTTGTGCTGTATAGGAAGACATATCACCAGTACAAATTGACACAGTCTTGGCACAGCTATGTGATATAGAAAGATAAAGCCCCAAATGAATCAGTGATCACCCATATTTGACTATTGGCTCAGATGCTGCAGATGCTAGGCAAGAGAGCGTGGGAGTGAGTGGCAATTGCTGGCTTGCACATCCTGGGTGGAGGGATGGTCATGTGATCCACTGCACCACTGACCTGCAACATAAGTGTTGTGGTATTATTAGTAACAGTTGTTGGTTTGGTTGGCATATGGTGCACATAAGCCAGTGAAGTTGTGCTGGGTCATATGTAGTCCTACTCACGGAGTGCCCAAGAAGCCAACAGCTTTCAGCAAAACCACTAGCTGCCTGAAGAGGAGTTAGCTGGGAAAGGAAGAGAAAGGAAGAGACTTAGACATGAATGACAGCCTGGAAGGGGAACTAACACAGCTTTCTCCTCAGACATGGAACAGATGTACAATAGTACTCTCCCTGATCTGTAAAGTGAAATCATTGTCTGTCACACTTTTGAAGGAATAAATGGATTCATATAGTAAAGAGCTGAGGAGGTTTTAAGCCAGCAGAAGTGATGGATTAGGAAAATAACAAGTTCTTCTTTCTTTTATTTTTTTTTTTTTTTTACATATCGTCAAGAACTTTAGGGTGTTAAAATGTCCTGTAAGGCAGCAACTGTCACATGAGGAAATTCAAAATTAAATTGGATAAGTAGGGACAGGGCAATAACAGACCGTGGATAATGTTAAGAAATATTATTATAGCAAAACAGTCAAGGTTGCATGAAGTAATCTTACTGATGAATTTGAGTAGTCAGAAATTGATAGTTCCAAAAATGTTGATCATTTCATTGTGTTTAGAACAATTTAAATGGGACTTGCTCAAAATCAATAATTTTATATAAGGGCAATTTGCATGTCATAAAATTTAATTGTGGTCACACTTCCTGAGCAAATACAGGTAAATAAAAGCATTGTAACAATTACATGAGATATGTGTCATTAACATGCTAAGTTGAGATTGCAGCAGGGATACATTAGAGGATATTTGCACAGTGTGCATTTTATCATTATAACATGTTGAAAAATACAAATGGCTTAGAAGCCACAATCTCTTTTTTGCAAGAATCTAACCTATGCCATCAATGTTACCATTGAGCTGTGTATTAACTATGTACTGTTAAGGATTGAAAATATTGGACTACATGCAACAATTCAACTGAGAATAATAATTAATTTAGTAATAATATACACGTGGTGAGACTAGGCAATCACTAACCCATCTCCCCAATTAATCATTGTCAGAATTTTTAGACATTCAGAATAATCAAGATCAGAACATTTCTATCATATAAAACTGTCTTCACCAATAAGGAATAAACACTACCACATTACTTTTGCTTAGTATTATGAATCATACACTAGATCATACAAAAGTTATACAGTGTATTAATAACTTGATTATAGGTGGAATCTCCTAAGAATATACGTAAAACCTTCTAAATTAATGTCAAATATGCACTATGTAAATCTTTGTTGGTACTTTGCAGAATACTCTATGGTTCTATTAGTCCCTGAAATAGTTCTCTTCATAACATTCACAACTCAAGCAATATGTTCTTTATTTTGAAGCAAGTCTTCCTTATCAACTGTGTACTGAAGGCAATTTGTCAGCAATTTCAGCTTTGTAAGCAAACTTGTTTTGAAATACACCTGATGAACCCTGTCCTGTATTTTAGTAAGCACTAAACCTATTTCTGCTTTTTTCAATAAGCACATTTTTATTTCTGATTTAAATAGAACATTTGAATCAGTATACACCACATTATGTACTGGTATTTGATTTGTAATACTATTGATTAGAATAGTGATTAGAATAACTGTAGCTTCACATTCCCCCATCAGATGCTATGAATCATCACCCATATGAAAATAACTCCTTATGATTATCATAGGATCATAAGAAATTACTAGACTATTAGCCCTAGAGAACTTACAGGCCTAGCCAAGATTAGTGCCCAAGTCAGCATCTGTTGCCCCTGTCAAGCAGGGATGCAAAAGGGCTTGCAAGGGTGAATTTTCTGTTTCCCATCTAATTATCTAGTTTACACTTAAAAAGAGACAATGAGGTGCTCTGCATAACATGAAGAGGGAGCCTGTTTCATGAGGGGGAGCCTCTAGGATACAAATATGTCCCACCAGCAAGTTCTATTAATGTTACAGGCCATGTTTAGGTCCCTAGTTTGAGTTACACACATGTTATTGGTTTTGCAAATATGCAGCATTGCCAATAAGGTGGGATCACAGATAGCCTTGTATGCCAGACATAGATTGCCTCTAATCAGTCTGTATGAAACAGAATAGAGAGACAGGGTCTTTAGCCTATCCACATAAGATAGATGTTTGAGACCTTGTATTCTCCTAGTCAGAAATCTCTTCGCTCTCTCCAGTTCCTGCAGTTGTTTGGTAAGGTACATGCCAAAAGGGGGCATTATACTCGATTATAGGCATGAAAAGTGAAGTTTGAACAGTAGTCACATTTTTCCCAGTGATTTGGACTTCAGTACTATGAATGAAACATTCTTTACATATCTTTTCCAATTCTCCTTTACATTCACAATCTTTAAATGGTCACTATAAAAATGATTTTGTTTGAACTAAATATGTAATTTCCTTTAGAAGGTAAGAAAATACAATCAGAATATTCGTGTTTAGAGTCATCAGTAGATTGTTCAATAACAGATTCAATGTTGTGAATCTTTTTACATTCCCCCCTTATATAGATTATCATAAATCTTACCAAATTCTATTATTTCTTTTTGCACATTAACTGCATTTTGATTATTTTCCTTCTTGGTCAAAAGCAGTGTTTCAAATATTTTTAATTTGACATGCCTTCCAGTTGACATTAGTTTTAAAGTACAAGTTTTAATTAAAACAAGTAATAAGGCTATCATGATTATTATTAGAGCTATAAGCATGAAAAAATGTAAAATACTTCATCCCCAAGCTTGTTAACCCCACCCATTTTGAACTGTCAGGATCTTCAGCATGTGCATAATTTGCTACTTTTGAATCAGTTCTAAATGATTATAAATTTGATCAGAATTATTTGGGATATATAAGCAGCATGCTTCATGGATCAAAGCACATGTTCCACCCTTAGAAGCCAGACTGAAATCAAGTGCCATCCTATTCTGTAATACTGCATTACGCATACCAGTTAACTCTTGAGTCACTAAATCTATACTAGAAAATGTTGCATTACTTAGTATTTTTAATAGGTTTGATAACTTTCTAATTTACCATAAAGACTTTACTTCCTCATATGCAAGAAAGGGGTTCCCTATTAGATGATCAAATGCTTAAAATGTCGAGTACGACATGCTCAACAGTTTTTAAGTGAAAGTTCATCTAAGTGAAACCCAAGAATGTCAAAACAAGGAGTTTCAAAAAGTTATAGTTGGCCTGCCATCAGAAAGCCAATGGCTGACGTCAGAACATTTATCTTGTCTAGCCATTCTTATAGTCCTCCACTGTAGTGTGGTCTCGTCATTCACCCTGTGTAATGTTATGACAGTCCTCCACTGTGGTGCAATCTTGATGTTGGTATATTTAAGTAGAGGGGTGGGAACACAGCCCCCCATGTTGCGGGGTATTGGGGGTGAAGCCCCCCACTTTATTTTATTTGTTGATTTGTTTTTTTTGTTTGTTTCTTTCTTTCTTTTGGGGGGGAGGGTTTAATGGTGTACAGTACATTTTAGCCATCAGCCATTGGCTTCCTGGTGGCTGGCCAACTATAAGTTTTTGAAACTCTTGGTTTCAACACTATGGGGTTTTGCTTAGATGAACATTCGCTTAAAAGCTGTTGAGCATGTCATACTCAACATTTTAAGCATTTGTTCACCTAATATAGACCCCAAGAAAGGCAGCTGCCTAGGCATTCAAATTCTGTATGATTTATTGTACTATGCTTACCCCATGAAGCAGGTATCTTGCCCAATGCATTTGGAATACCTCTCCTGAAATGAGCAATACTAAGTTTTCCTTCTTCAAAAGAGACCACAGGCAGAAATTAGAACTGAGTCAGGCAGAAATTAGAACTGATCAATTAAGGACTCATTCATAAGATAGAAGAGGTCACTTAAGGTTAATCATTTGTGAACTGAGGGGTGGAGCTAGGAAATAAACCTTCTATTTAAGGGGTAAAATAAAACATTTCAGAGCTTTACCAGAAAGGCTCATCCAGACTCTGCTACACTTTGCTGTGAAGGAAAGGTTAGTTTGCTTTTATTTTTTGTATTTTGTATTACTTTATTGCCTTTTTATATTTTGAATACTGTGGTTTGTTTTCTTTACCTTGTGTTTTACTTGCATTCTGCTTTAACAGCATATTAAAACTTCAAAGTTTTCCTGCCCTCCCACCCAGTTACAGTTGTCTTGTTAAATACCACTGTCTTTCTAGTTGCCTGCCTCTTATGTTAATCTGACCATATATCTCATTTCCTCTCTACTTTCACTGGCTTGTGTGAGTAATCACAAAATCATAATTTTTGAAATCCCTCCCCTTCAACTATTTAAATTTATTGGCCATCCTACTGTATTCCATAGTATCAGAATACTAAAGTGACCACCCCTTTCAATCCATCTTGCTGTTTTAAAAATAGTAACTCTCCACTAAACCTTAACTTTTTAAACAGGTAAAACTTAAGTTAACTGCTTTCACATCTAACTTCTCTAGTGCATACTGCAGTGTGCATTTTTTTCATCTTACCTTTAAGCATCCCTGTGACTAGCACTTGCTCTAATACCTGCCGGAAAGCACTAGGAAGCCATAAACTGATACAAGCACTCAACTCTCCTTGTTAATAATGAGAAATTAATAGTAGGCACTAAACAGCCTATAATTGCAAAGTACCTTGCTAAGGTAAGGGAAAACAACTCCTGTACTTTACAAAAAAAAAAAAAAAAAAACCACCAAACCAGGCATGTCCAAGGGTCAGCTTCTGGTGATTTTTCCTGTCTACCTGGAGAATCTGGGCATAATGGGGCAATGCAGCAACTACCTCATGTACACAGACAACCCTCTCCTCCTACCACCCAGCACTACAACCTGCGAGAGATGCACTTACATAGCCAAACTGGAAGCAAAAATCTCTCCAGCCAAGATTGTGCTAGACAGTCAAGAGGAGAAGGTTAACACCTGCACTACATCTCTAGCAACACACAGCCCTTCAAAACCCACACCATCAACACCCACACATAGCAAAATTAGACCCAGATATGCGGAGGCCCTTAACATTAACCTGCCCAAGCAACAAGGATCTCCGAAAGTGAAATGCAAACAAACACCAGTCACAAACAAAGTGACACATAGCTCACAACACCAGTATGCCACCCAACAACAGCCCTTAAGGCAAGACAATGTACCCAACACTTTAGTCATAGGTGACTATATAGTCAGGCACACTGATGTCCCACTCACCAGGCTGAAAAAGGAGAAAACTGGAGTCAACTGCCTTTCGGGTGCTTGGATCCACCACATAATGCATGCACTCAGGTCACTCCACAACAAGTACAAATACAACTCTGTCATTGTCCATGTTAGAGTGAATGACTTGAGACATACCTCACTGGACTACATGAAAAGAGACATGGAAAAGCTCTCGGATCATGTGGCCCAGGAAGGTATGACCCTAGCCCTGAGTAGAATCCTGCCTCTGCTCAGAATGATACCACAGTATAAGGACAAAATGATTGACTTCAACAATTGGCTAAGCTTCTGGTGTCATTCAAAGGGGATCCAGTATCTGTCTGCCTGGGACGACATGATCGACAAGCCATGATGCTTTGGCAGAGATGGTCTGCACCTGTCACCCCTGGGATTCAGGTTACTGGCTAAAGCTCTTGCCACCCCTATAGTGCCTTTTTTAGACAAGGTTCAAAGGACAAAACCAACACCGTAACAGATACAAATCATGCAAAATCTAAAGGTAATGCTACTCATTGCTAGAAGTCTAAACCTCAAAATGCACTCTCTTGAGGCACTCCTAAAAATAGAAAACATTGATATCTGTGCAGTAACTGAGACCTGGTTCAAGGCTCCAGAGAGCACCTCTGCAATACCAGGCTACAACTCTTACCATACTTTTCGGCCACCAAACCAAGACCGAAACACTAAATGTGGAGGAGTGTCCATATTCACCAAGGATATTCACATCTCCAGGCTAGTTGCACAGCACAGTGCATCTGGAATTCTCCAGGTGCAACTAACACTAGGAACTAACACTAGGTAAGACTGCAATCCAAACTGTAGCTTGCTACAGACCCCCCACCATGCCCCAAAATTCTCACTACACCTTCCTAAACATACTGGAAAATATTAAGATACAACCAAGCACCCTAATACTGGGTGATTTCAACTACCCTGCCATTAACTAGGAAAACTAATTGGGTACCAACACCTTTTACCAATGGTTCTTGGAATTCATAAATTCCAGTTCCCTGGATCAACTAATCCATTGTCCCACCAGGGGCACCAATATCCTAGACCTGGTCATTACCAACATGTGAGATAGATGCTCTACACCAGTGGTCACCCCCTCATTGGTCAGGTCTGACCATAAGCAAATCACCCTTGGCATCCACATCCCACCCCCACCCCTAGTAAGGAAGCCTCCATAAAAAACTTCTTCAAAGCCAATTTCATGCTACTCAAGTCAGAAGTGACAAACTTCATGACACCCATGCAGACAGGAGCTGAAAGTTCGACTGCTGAATCCTACACTAAGTCACTGTATGAGCACATCCACTCGTGCATGAATTGTGCCATCCCAAATAGAACCAAGACACTTTCCTCCAAAAAGAGGAAACCAATCTGGTGGTCCCCTGCCATAAACAAACTATACAACAGAAGTAAAAAACTGTTGCAGAAAAGAGGAAAATCCCAGGATGCAAAAAACTCCCTTACCAGCCTCAGTAAGAAGCTGAGATCCCTCATAAAATCCTCCAAAGCTAGTTCCGAAAATAAAGTTGCCAAAAATTCCAAAGGAAACCACAAGGCATTCTATAGTTATGTCAAGAATCTATATGGCAATGTTCAGATCTGCTCTGAGCTACAGCAGAATGGCATTAAATATACTGATCCCAAGGATATTTTCAATATCCTGGCAGATCAATTTAGTGCCAACTTCACCCCCTCTCACCCCCTAAAGGGTCCATCTCAATAACAAAAGATTGCCAAATTTCGGTAATTACGGCTACACAGGTAGAAACCACACTCTCCATAGCTAAGAATACAGCATCCATGGGACCAGATGATACCCCGGGCTATGTACTACATGAACTACAAAATGAACTGGCACCTCAACTAAGTGTCATGTTTAATCATAGCCTCACCTCTGGCTTTGTGACCATTGAGTGGTGGCCAGCTACAGTTATCCCACTCCACAAGGGGGGATCCACTTTGGATTCTGAGAACTACCATCCCATCAGTCTGATGAGCCTGATCTGCAAGGGCATGGAACGCATTATCATGAAACTTATAAACAAAGACATTGGCAACCTTCAAACACTGGAACCCACCCAGTTTGGGTTCGTGAAGGGCCGATCTTGTCTCCTGAACCTGACTGACTTCTTCAAATCAGTCTCCAGAGCTGTGGACGAGGGTAAGGCGGTACACACAGCCTATCTGGACCTTGCCAAGGCCTTTGATACCATCACCCACTCTGGAATCATAGATAAACTTACTAAGCTGGGCATAAATCCCTACATCACTTGATGGGTTGCCAACTGGCTTATTGACAGAACCCAGACTGTAAAAGTAGCCGACTCCAAATCCAGCTCCAGACAAGTGACAAGTGGACTACCTCAGGGTTCAGTCCTGGGACCGCTCTTGTTTGGCATCTACTTCTCTGAAGTACAGGTCAACACTAAGGGACTCTGGCTAACAAAGTTCGCAAATGACTGCAAACTGGGAGCCATTGTTGAATCCTCAAATGATGTGGATATTCTACAAAAGGGCCTTACAAAAACAGATGCTTGGTGCCAGAGCCATAGGCTCAAGCTTAATGCTAAGAAATGTGTAGTTATCCCCTTTGGGAAAAATCATGTACCCATGAATTACCACATAGGTGGCAGTACACTAAACACCGAAAGTGTGATGAGAGACTTAGGGACACAGGTGGACAGTGGTCTCACCTTCGATAACCACATTGCCACAACAGTCAGGAAATGCTTCTATGTGGCACACCTCATCACTAAGGGCTTTTCATCCAGAAAAAAAGGAGGTATTTGTCCCACTGTACTCATCCCTCATTAGACCCATTATAGAGTGCAATGCCCTGTTTGGTATGTACCTCACAAGACATCTACAACAGCTGGAAAGGCCACAGAAATACCTCACTAAATGAATCACAGGCCTAAAGCAGATGCCCTATGCTGACTGTCTAAAAAAACTCAAGCTATACTCTATGGCATATCGTCTACTCAGAAGCAATTGTTGCTTAACATACAAGGTCATGTCAAATCCTGAGCTGTTGGACATGCTCCACTTAAAGAAATCCCAATCCCATAGAGCCACATGCTCCAGGGATCTAAACCTTGTCATCACAATGAACAAAACATGTTGGAGGGATAGGTTCTTGACCCATAGTCTCCCTATACTCTTGAATAGACTGCCATACATGTCAAGCAGAGCACCCCCTTGGCCTCTTCAAAAGGAACCTTGATGATTGGATGGGAGATAGGAAATTCACCCCAGGGATCATGTCAGTCGCCCTGCTAGACAGGGGTCCAGGGAAGTAAATATTGTGGGAAGAAATATCAAGGGAATTGTTATAGATAGGCTTGTATAGACCCTAGGGCCGATAGCCTAGTACCAACCTATGAACCTATGATCCTATGAACCTGGTGGTCAAAGTTCAGATTGTTATGAAGTTGAGTACTCAGATCATGTACCACTGGGTCATCATTTAGGACAGTGCTGTCTATAATTTAATTAGCAGGGATGTTATCTTTCCCAAAGCGTATAATAATGCATTTTTTTAAATTTAGCTTTAATCCGCAGCTTTGGCACCTATCATTTGTCTGCATTAACCCTGTCTTCAGTATATTAACAGCCTTGGGGACTCAATCATTGATCCCAATTTGCAATTGTCAGTAAAGATGGTCAGCCATAGACTGTCCAAGTTTGCCTAGATATCTGAAAAAGAAATTCCAATCTGTAAGGGTCTCAGCATAGAACTTTATGGTGCACCACTGGTGACTGGTCTTTTGCTACAGGTCACCTACTTTGACAGTATGCGTCCTGTTGATGAGCCAGTTGGCTACCTATCTGCTAATGTAGGGGTTAATTCCTAACTGGGAGAGTGTCTCTATAATACCTGTGTGGGCGTTGTTTCAAATGCCCTGACTATGTCAAGGTAGGCAGTGTGCAGTGTCTTTCCTTCATCCAGGTTCTTGGTGACTTTCTCAAAGAAGTCAACCGTGTTTAACAAGCATGATCCACCTTTAACAAATTTGAACTGGGCTGGGTCCAGAGTATGGAGATTGCCTTGATAATAAGGTCCATAATAATTCTTTATATGCCCTTGCAGATGAGGCTAGTCAAGCTTATGGGCTTATAATACCCAGGGTTAGTTGATGGTCCCCCTTTGTGCAGAGGGATTACTGTTGCTGTTCTCCATTCCATGGGAACATATTCAGATCATGGGCTGTTAAACAGGGATCCAAGTGGGTCTGCTAAGTCATGTTTTAAATTGTTTAAAAGGCAGCCTGGGATGTTGTGTGTTCCCACTGATGCCATGTTTTTGGCCTTGAATAGTACCAAGATGACCTGTTCCCTTAAGATAATAGGTTAAGGAATTCTAAATTCTTGGGTAGTGGTGTTACTTACATTCTCATGGGTCTACCCATAACTATTTCATGAGGAGATAGTTTTCTAGATGTACTATCTATACTTCTAATACTAAGACCACTTACATTAAAGCATCTGCCCACTTCAATCCAGTCTTTTTGCAGGTCTTGTTTATTTTTGTTTTTATAGTCTGATTAGCTCTTTCTACTATTCTTGAAGCATGTGGTCTATAAGGACACTGGAAGCCTGATTCAATTCCTAATGCTTTACAAAGTTACAAAGCATACAGATGAAAAAGACATCTATGGTTATGGTAAGATTTTACACAACTATTCTATGTCCGTCTATTCACATGCTGCATTATTCATAACATGAGGGAGAATGCCAGAGCTCAAGCAGAGGAGAAATTGAGAGGAGGAGCAGAAACATTTTCTACAAAGCCATGGAGAATAGCTCTGGCAAACCCCACTGTGGACCTGGAAATGACATCCAATTTATAGTGCTTGGTGAAAATATGAACAGAGGACCAAGTCGCTGCCTCCAGGATAGAGGCTGTATCCAATCCTTTAAAGAAGGCCCCAGAAGAGGACAGTGCCCTAATAGAGTGTGCCTTTACAGGAGAAGGCAGATCCTTTCCATTGGCTGAGTAGCAGAAAGAAATGGTTTTAGAAATCCATAAGGTAATAGTTTGCTTGGAAACAGGCCGTCCCAGGGCTCTTGGGTGATAGAAGTCAAACAATCTGTCAGACTTATGAATAGGCTTAGTTTTGCACAAGTAGTATCTGAGCTGTCTATGAACATCCAAGTATGGAGAATCCTCTCACTGGAGGTTTGGGGAAATGGAAAGAAGGTAGAAAGATTGATAGCCTGATTCAAGGATAACTCATTAAGCACCTTGGGCATGAAGTATGGTTAGTCCAAAGAGAAACCTGTCCTTATAAAAAACAGTGAAGGGAGAAGAGGCCATAAGGGTTTGCAGTTCAGAAACCCTTCTGACAGAGGTAATAGCCACTAGGAGAACCATTTTCTATGTGCAGTGTTGCAGGGAGGATGGCATTGCTGTTTCAAATGGGGCTAGGGTAAGTTTTTCCAGGACAAAATTGAGATCCCAAGGATGAAACACTGATTTCTTTGGTGGTCTAATGTGAAGGACACCTTTTAGGAACAGTTTGACTTCCAACCTAAATGCCAAGGGAGAAGGTATAGGTAAACATGCTGAGATGGCAGACAGATGTGCCTTGACTGAGGAATATGACAAGTAACTTTATTAATTCACACAGATAAGAGAAAACCACAGGCACCTCTACAAACAGTGATTGTAAGTATTTTTAGGACACCAGAAGGAAAACCTCTTCCATATGGAGACATAGGATTTCCTAGTAGTGTATTTTCTGGCCTCCTGCAGAACTGGTAGCACATCTTCAATATAAAGGTGTCTAAAAGGTATTAAAGCCCTATCACCCACAGAGTCAAGTTTAGGATCGACATTTGTGGATGTGCTAGTGTTCCTTTGTCCTGTGTTAGTAGGTCCACCCTGTGGGGTAACTTGTGGGGATTTTCCCTTGTTAAATGGAGGAGAAGGGGGAACCAGTGTTGCTTTGGTCAAAAGGGGGTCACCAGCAAGCTTTGTGGTTGTTCCCACTGAATTTTCAGCAGATCCTTCTGAATGAGGGAGAAGGGGGGAATACATACAGAAACATCCCCTTCCATGGAAAAGATAATGGGTCCACCTTCCTTGTCTCAGGATGTAGAATACTGGCACAATGCTTTTGAAGCTATCTGTTCATGGGGGAGGCAAAAAGATATATCTGAGGGATACCCCATCAATGGAAAAGGTCCACAAACACATCTCTGTTCAACATCCACTCATGGGATTGAGTCATGGACCTGCTTAGAGAGTCTGCCATCACACTCTGAGCTGAGGGAATGTAAACAGCCTGGAGGGAGACCTGACTCTGTTGGGCTATCTCCCAGGCATATGATGCAGGTCTGCAAAGGATATACAACTTTGTCCCTCCCTGCTTGTTGATATACCAGAGGAATGTGGTATTGTCTGTGAATCACCTTGGAACCCCTGGTGAAATCCTGGACTTAAAGATTTTGAGGGCAAAGATCAAAACTGTCATTTCCTTTATGTTGATGTGTTCTTTTATCTGAGGAGGGGACCACACATCCCTGACCTTCCAGTTTTCCAGAGTTGCACCCCATTCTGTGTCTGATGCATCCGTGTACAGATCCTGAGTGGGTGGAAGTAGTTGAAGGGGTATGTCTGGATTTCTGGAGACCTGAAAAATCTACCACTTTAACTCCTTTGTCAAACAGGGTAGGAGGGGGATAACAAATTCCAGGGGGTGAGTGTTGCTTCCAAACTGTTCTCAGGAACCATTGAAATTTCTTCATATGTAGTCTGGCAAAGGGAAGCATTGGAATAGTTGTGGCCATGAACCCCAGGAGGTGCAGGAACTCCTTGGTCGTCAGGGATTGAAGTGGTATTAGGTCCTGGAAATAGGAGGTGAGAGACAGCATCTTTTCTGGGGGTAAACAAGCTAGCATTGCACCTGCTAGAATCCTGCACTCCAGGAAGACATGATACTGGGATGGTATCAGGGAAGACTTTTAGTGGTTGATGGTAAACCCTAGCCATCTCAGAAGGGACATTGCATAGGAAAGATTTTCCAGGCGTATATCTGAAGATGGGACCTGGAGGAGCAGGTCATCCAAATATGGAAATATCTGTATGCCCTGCAGTATGCAGTGGGCTATAACAGGGGCTAAACATTTTGTGAATACCCTTGGTGCTGTAGATGGAGCAAACGGCAAAGCATAAAGCTGAAAATGAGAGAAAGCCACAGAAAAGCAAAGAAATCTCCTGAACCGTTGGTGAATGTGGATGTGAAGATAGGCGTCTTTTATGTCCAATGAAACCAGGAAGGCCTGGGGAAGAAAAAGAGGGAGTAGAGTAGGTAGAGTCAGCATGCAAAAGGTGGGAACCTATATAAAGGTGTTTAAATGGGAAAGGTCTAGGATGGGCCAACAACGGCCATCCCTTCTTGGGACCAGAAACATCCTGGAGTAAAATCCTTTACCCCTTTGGTTGGGTGGCACCTCCTGGATAGTGCCCTGAGGAAGAAGAGAGGAGACAACTAGTGGAAAGAATCCCAATTAGTCCTGTGGGGGTTGTGGATTCCCTTGAAGGTAGGATGGATTTCCCATACCATGAAGTAACCTTGGTCAATGAGGAGAGGACACAAGAGTCCTGGGTTATCTGTTTCCAAGCTAGGAGAGAAAGAGAGAGGCAAAGTGAAATGGGGGTAGATGGATCTGGGACCTGGTCATCACAGACTACCAGGTTTCGCCTGAAAAGGCTGTTTCTGAGAGGGTGTGGAAAAAACAGACTTAGAAGTAGCCTGTCTCCTAGTTTCCTTCTTACCTTTGGATGGGAGAGATTTAGTTGCTTTCCTAACAAAGGTGGTTCTGACTGGGTGGTTTCTCTGGAAGCAGGGGACAGGGTAGACAAAAATGTCTTTTTTTTTTTTTTAGGGGGGGCGTGGCCAAGGATGAACACAGGATAGCAGCAGATTTCTTCAGCTCCACCAATTTCATTACACTGACAGGAATTAATTACTTAAAAAATAATTGTTGAAGTAATTTTCTTTCTAAATATGTTTGTTTTATATAGTTCTTGAACTATATCTAAAAAAGAAAGGAAATCTTAACAATATTCCTGTCAGAAATCACTTTGGAAATTTTCCTGTCAGTTTATCAGTCTGAAATGAGTTCCAGTAAGACAAATTCTCAAGACTCCAGCATCAAGAAAGAACTTCAGTCTCTGATAATTATAATCCAGCAACTTACTGCTAAGATGGATAAAATGGATACTAAAATAGACACCTTCATAGAAAAAACTACAAAACAAATAGACTTGTTACATATAGACCTGCAACAACAGAAGATCCAGATGACAGGCATAGAAGAAGCTGTGAATGACATGGAAAATAGAATACAAGAAGAGGAAATCAACATTGAGTTTCTGCTGCAACAAAATACACATTTGCAAACAAAGCTGGATGACCTGGAAAATAGATCTAGGCGCAATAACATTAGGATTTTTGGACTGCCAGAAAATATTGAAGGTAACAATATTACTTTTTTTTTAACAACATGGCTCTCTAAAACTTTAGACTTACCAGAAGCATTCTCTTTTGGTATCGAAAGAGCACATAGATCTATAGCTAATACTAACTCTAACAAAAACTATCCTAGATCAGTTATAGTTAGATTTATATCATCTTTTGATAAAGAGATGGTTCTTAAATCTGCTTGGGCTAA
>NC_056735.1:1986947198-1987092198 GCF_019279795.1 Protopterus annectens
TGATCAGAAACAGTACTGACATAGAGGGGTTTGAAATAGATGAAAATACAACATCCAAAATTCAACTTTTTGCAGATGATGTTCTAATTACATCAGCAGGATCTAATTCTTCTATGCAGTCTCTATTTGATAACATGAATTTTAAAAGTATTTCTTATTTAATATTCAATGAAGAAAAAACTAAAATACTACCTATATATACACGAAAAAATATTCTCATTAGTGATTTTACTAAATATGTACCCAATTCAGGTCAGATAACTTATTTAGGTATAATACTATCTAAAGATATTAAATCTATTATATATAATAATTATAATACCTGTTTTCTTAATATACAAAATCTTTTTAATACCTGGAATAATATGTTTTTTACTATGGAGGAGAGACTTACAATTATTAAAATGATAATATTCCCCAAGATTTTATACTTAATACAATCAATAATACTTCCACCTACAAAAATAATTATCAAGAAACTGAATACACTAATGTTAAATTTCCTATGGGCACCTAATAGACCTAGGATTGCGATAAAGAAACATACTAATAGCTGGTCTCAAGGGGGTATTTCTTTTCCAGACTTTAATTTATATACTATCTCTTCTATTGTAAAAGTTATTACTTTATTAATAGATCAGTCATATGTCACAAAATGGAAAGATTATTGGGAGCTAATTAGTATGCACTTCATGAAAACCTCCTTAACACATAAAAATATGATTGTAAATAACTCCATGTTATGGTTACTAAAGGAATTTTGTACTTCACCTATTACACCTAAACATATGGTTTGTTACCCATTAAATATTATTATTAGTTATCGTAACTTTATATTCATGCACCCTAAGTATAGGGAATGGAATTTTATTGTATTCCCTATAATGTATACTCAGGGTATGCTTTTGTCATCTACTTCTGAAGGAACTCATTTAGCTATAGATAATGATCTAAAGTACTGGTATCAGTTGATATCTGATAATAAAGTTAAAAATCTAGATTTCTTAAAACAAGAATTTGATCTAAGAGAAACTTGCTGGTTAGAGGTTCAGACCTTTAGACAACATCTCATTAATAAAATAGATCTAATGTCTATAACAGTTAAAGAATCTATTCCAACACTGATTGATTACTTGATATTAAATTTACAACATAAAGTTTCTGATAAAGGTAAACTTTCATACATACATAAAATTATCAGACAAGAAACTTTTTACAGTGTAGATTCATACTGGAATTATTTCACTTCTATTAATGGGGACCCACCAAATCAACAAGATAAACAATAAATATTGGAATCTGCTTATAGAACTATGTCTTCCATTGTCTGGAGACTTTATACATGGAAATTTTTACATAGATCTTTTATACACCTTTGATGATGAATAAAATAAATAATAAAGATAATTTATGTAAGAGATGTAATGTAGAAATGAATGCTGACTGGGCTCATATGTTTTATGACTGTATAAAATTGAAAGAATACTGGAAGTCAATTAATGAATTTTTGCAGGCTCTTTTTACAGATAATTTCATTATTTCTAAATCTCTTATATTATTCAACACACCTGTACCTCAAAGTGTTAAAAGGTTAAGCTTCCCTTGTTATGGTCTATTCTAGCAGTGGCTAGGAAAATAATAACTAGAAATTGGATTTCAGATACACCTCCTTCATTCAATGAATTTAAAAATGTTATGAATATAGTGTGTCATATGGAAATAAACACAATTAGGACAAGAACAAATAGAAAAACATCTTATTATATTGTATGGGATAATTTACAAAATTTGTTAAAAAAATTTTAATTTCAATAGCATGGTATTTTAGTTTAATTAATTGATCTGATTGTAGTGAATGTCTTTGTAAATACTTTAGTTGTTTTGTTGAATATTATAATAATACCTATTTTTAATTACTTGTATAAAATTGTTATGATATTTCTCTTATATGTTAAAACAATAAACCTGTTTTGAAAAAAAAAATGTCTTTTAAATCCAGGAGTTCTTTCCCCTTTTTCTGAAGAGTTTTAAATAGCTCTGTAGCTGAAGTGCCAAATAAGTCTTTGTTAACCAGAGGGGCATCCGTGAGCTTAGCTTTGATATCATCTGGTAAGTGTTGTAGTCTAAGTCATGAATACCTTCTCAGGAATGACCTCAAAGCTGTAGCCCTAGCCAAAGCCTCCATTGCATCACAAC
The DNA here is from genome assembly GCF_019279795.1 of Protopterus annectens. Taxonomy (NCBI): domain Eukaryota; kingdom Metazoa; phylum Chordata; order Ceratodontiformes; family Protopteridae; genus Protopterus; species Protopterus annectens. Next base: position 1,986,949,395 of record NC_056735.1, read on the forward strand.
TACATTTGATGGAGTGCCTAGTAAAATGGGAGCAGGAATTAAGAATGTTGTAAAGTCTGGCTTTGGTGAGAGAATCTAGAAGCTCTGACAGGAGTTTCACCACATCCACCATAAGAGCCAGGGAATATTTGGCCACGTGTGTCTCATAATTCACTGCTCTAAAGACCAAGATTGCAGAAGAATACACTTTTTTCCCAGTCTCTCCATAAACTTGCTCTCCTTGTCAGAGGGAAGCAGGGAGATGGAGGGTTAAAGTTTGGAAGCTTTATCTGCTGCCTATAGTAGCAGGCTCAGCCAAGGGTGCCTTAAAAACTTGGAATCCTCAGGCACCTTGTAAAATCTGTCAGGGTGCTTGGGAGCTGGGGGTTGGGAGTCTGGGGACTTGAAAGCTACAGTGAATGCTTCCAAGAAGGCCGGCAGGACTGGATGGATGGATGAGATTAGAGGATTCCATCTGTAGGAGGTCATAGTACCTCTTCTGAATCTCAGAAGCCTGGCAGCAATCCCACTTAAAGAAGTCCTTCATCTTTAAAACGGTCTCTCCAAAGGAAATATCCTCCTCAGAGGAATCCATACCATTACAAACTTCCTTTGGGGAGGCATAACCCAGAGGAGAATCAGTTTGAGTAGAGTAGGCCAGAGATTCATCCCCTGATGATCTGTCCTCCTCAGAACAGACAACCTCTGCAGGCCTCTTCAAAGGTGTAGAAGGAGAAAGAGCCAGTGCCAGAAAAGAAGGGTCTGACATCTGGTGGAAGGTCATGAAAGCATTAAAGAGGCCTTAGGTAAAGGCCTGCTAGTCAGGAATTTGACCAGAAGCCTGGTCCTGAGGAGCTAGAAAAACATGTTTAGTTTTTAGTTTCTTCTTCTTTGGAGCCTCAGTAGCCAGGAAATGAAAGCTAGAAGGACCTGACATTGGGCAGCATTCCATGACATCCGTAGGAACAACTTCATGTACAACAATCTGTGTGATGCTTTGCGGGCCTTCAGAGATAACCAGCCAAGATGTCCTCCAATGCCTGAATCAGATGCCTGCGAATTCCTCTGGGACGTGCCTCTAGAATCCTTGATGGCTTCCACTTTGTTATCCATCAAAGGAGGCTCTGCAGATTCCACAGTGGCATCTGGGCCTACATCAGCCTCAGGAGGGATGCTTGGAGTAGAGGGAGCAGCTGTAGGATCAGGCCAAAGCTTATTGGCTTTCTTGACTTGCAGCTCTTCTGAAGAGTCCGACGTCAGTTCCATGTCTTAAGCTAAGTGCTTAAGGTGCTGAATCTCCAAATATAACCTAAGGGACACTAGGCAGCTACTGAAGGTTGTAGCAACAAAGGCCTTGCAGATAGTGCATGATGTGTGATCGTCATCTGGGCCTAAGCAACATAAGCAAAGCTCGTGGGAGGCTTTATGTGGAATTTGCCTTCCACACTGACACTTGCCCTTTCTAGCTGATATGTACTCACAATAAAAACCCAACACAGTAGCCAAATGAAAAAGAAAAAAAAAACAATGGAGTGATCTGAAGCACAAACACGAGTTCTGTGGCGAGCAACAACCAGAGCTGGCAGAAGGACAGGTGGCAGAAAAGTTCTGAGGTAGGAAGGTTCTGATGTCCACTTTATACCAAATGTCTCTTTATAGTGACATATGCTGAATGATGTGCGCCGTTGCACATACCCTGCAGTCATAGTTAGACTTTAGTATACTAGTTCGATGTATGATTCTGCCGGAGGCGGACTCCCTCATGTTATGAATACTGCAGCTTATGAATAGAAGGACACCAGTGCTTACAAAAGATTATTTACAAACCGAGCATTTTTAATTTTTCTTCCAGATGAAGTTAAATAACACCTCTCTCTCTCCACAAAGTACCAAAATCATGTTGACTACCATGTGCATAGTGAGAGTTGGGATAAGCAGTTACTGATTTATCCTTGGTAATTTACATACTTCAGTTAATGCTGCTAATTCGGCTGTCTGCAATGAAACTCTTCTGTTCAGTTGTCCAGATAATAAAACTTTATTTTGGGTGCAAATAGAAAATGCTGCTACCAGTTCACCATTTTCACTTTGTGTACAGGAGCCATCTACAAATAAGATAAGCTCAGGATTTTCTGAAAGGACTGTCTTTCAGGTCTAATCTAGGAGGGAAAAAACGCAGAATTAACAACAAAAACACAGTCATGTGTCCTTTTTTGTCGAAGTACATCAGCTGAAACAATCATTGACCTGCTTGCTCATGTATCAATAAGAAATGGTACAGAAGTATTATTTACCTAAATATTTACATAAGGACTTACTGATACCAAAGGAAGCATTTGTAGCTCCTGACAATGACTATCCTAATATGTATTCTGCCATTCTGTTGGTTGCCAAGTCATATTCCATACAGGAGGATTTTTATCATTTTGGAGCATAGATGTCTGCATCTGTTCAGGATTCAATGGTGAATTTGTTTTCCTGGAAATGGGAATTTATTTCCTGAGTGCCCTTGCTGGCCACAGTTAAAACAAACATTTGGTTGTGTGTTTCTTTGTTGCTGTGATAAATCATGTGGTTGATTTTGCTGAGACTGATGTGATACTGGGGGTGGTTACATGGATGGGAAACTGACTCTTCCAGCTTTATTTCCCCATCTATGCCCTCTAAAATCAGTGTTAAATTGCTGTAACTGCACATCAGTTAATTTCTTCTGATTATCCTTTTTTTCTCTAATGTGATTGTCTCCTGTACATTGTGCATGATCATCAATTTCATGTATTCCCAAACTTGCCCAGCTTAAGCGTACATTTTTAAGATGGTCTCTGAACTATGATAATAACCCTTATACAGTACAAATGCTGCTGATAACCCATTAGTTGCCATTCCCTCTGTTGGTACAGGGTATCCTTAAAATGGTTAAAATGCAGCTAGCATGCTTTATAAATATTCATTTACCATTTTGGTTTCTTTTTGTATTATTGCTTTTATTTTGGTCCAGTTCAGAGTAGGTAGACATGCAATAGTAATAGTTTTCAAAAGATTGAATTTAGCAGCAGCACGTACCATCTCTACGTTTTGGAAAAACATCTCAAATTTTAGATCCATCCCATATTTTTCTAAAGAAATCAGGTGGTGGTGACAATTTTAATATGGCTCTAAGATCTTCAGTTGTAGGATTTTGTAGCTGTACATGACCTTCTAATATTTTAGCATATTTGGCTGAGTGTGTTCATATAGGAGTGAGTTAATCTACAACAGTTGGAAAATCTGCTATTGTCCATGGTTGTACTACTCTTATATTTGGTTCTGTATCACTATCTCTAGTTGCTGCTAGATTTGAGACTTCTTATAATGGATGCATTTGTACATTTTGAGTCATCAGAATCAGAGGAAGAATTGGATGTCTGATCTCCATCTGTTTTCTGAGATAAAGCAGTTGTCCAGTACTCTTCTCCATCATTTTTTTTATTGGAAACTGAGTTATAATGTCATTTACCTTTGAAGCTATGCTATTTTTCACTTGCTTTGTCTTATTGTGTGAATTGTTAAGTTTGCAAATGGCTTATATGAAGAATGTGTGAGTTTTGTTTTTCCACTAAGTCACATTAACATTTGTTTTGAACATATCACTAGGTGCTGCTGTTGACATAATCTTGTTTAGAGGGCTGTGTTCCAGAAGTAACCTATGGGGATCAAACATTGTCATCTGATGATTTTATCTCCACATTTTGTTCATCTATTAGAGAACTACTAACTACATTTTGAGTTTCTAGTGGATTATAATGCCGTGGAGGTACACCTGGCAATGTGAACCAGCTGTCATCAGATGAATCTTGTTGTTATGTTTTATACACTCAATCTGTTTTAAGAGGAAACATTTCCCAGTTCTACATTTTTACCAGTGGCATATTTTTTGTAAAATGTTTACTGTTCTGTTAGCTGCCTGCAGCTGTGGTTTTAATCTAACAAAATTAAATTTTAACAGTTTAATGATTGCTTGCTTCTCTCTATTTTTCAAATCTTCTTTCCAAACATTAAAAGCTGACCAGCAAGAAGCTGGTACCTTATTACCATACTGCTTAAGTCTATTTTTTTTTAAATTTTCTATTTTTTTTTTAATCAAAAGTTCTATTTTCTGGAAATTTTAAAGTATTGTCGCTAGTTGTTAGTTCTACCCATTAATATAAATATCTACAATTTCTTTACCCTTTTCACCCCACATATATTTTGCCAGAGTTCCTCTTTCTGGTTCTTTTACTGCAGTATTATTTGCCCCATTGTAAAAAAGTACACTAAAATACTACTCTAATACTAATCTCAAATCCTGGTACTTTCCCAGCAGGCCAAAAACAATACCTAGGTCTTGGCGCTTAACCAGCAACCAAACTCAGTATTACTGACACTTTCATAATAGGCTGAATAGTCCGAAAAAAGAACAGATATTACAACTATGATTAGATATATTCACCAATTTATCAGCAGGCCAGTACCCAAGCACTTTTCCAGCAGGCCGAACATTACGACTACTTATCATATGCACATCATGATTTGTGACATACAACAAACATCTCTACCTGGCACTTTTCAGCAGGCCTATAGCCTGGCACTTTTCTATCAGGCTAAACACTACAACTATTTCCACTCATACCTGACTCATACACACCACACTCAAGACCTCTAACTGCTACTTTTCAAAAGCCTCTACCCTGGTGCTTTTGCAGTAGGCCAACCATTATGAATATACATGTTCACCACTTCTACCTGACATTTAATCATCAACATCTACCCTGGTGCTTTTCCAGCAGGCCAAGCACTATGACTCTTCCCATTCACCATATTACCTAATACTTACCTACAGTCTGGTGCTATGGAGAAAAAGAGCGTATGTTTGTTAATTTAATGTCAACACCATACAATCAAAAAAAAAAAACTTACATGAAATTTATCTTGTTCAAATTCAACTAAAGAAGTGCTGGAAAAACTTACCTTATTATTTGACATGTACAACAACAGCAGTCACTTGACAGAAAGCCTGTTGATATTTGGGCCCAAAATAACTTTCTGATGTTGCAACACACACAGGGCTCACAAACTGAACATAGGTCACAAAACTGCTAAACACAGCTGTGAATATTGGGTAGAGATGGGTGGAGAAATGTGAAGACTGGTAGAGATGAGTGAAGGCTGCCAGCCTAGCCAAATAGAATTTGGTACATAATTCTATTATTTGTAAATACTGTGAATGTTGAACTTAAAACAATGTGGCAACATTGCCATCTGCTGTAAAGAAAACTAAGTCAAGCAATTCTTGTTGGGCCTTTGAAATTAAAATTATTTCATCACTGCCTTTGATGTTTTACAAGTCGGCTCCAGTCCGGCTGTATGGAGGCTTCCTGCCTATTTTTTTAAGGCTAAAGTCAATGACCAGAATTTAGGAACTCCAGGAAGGGTGAAAAAGATGATATAATGTTTATCAGAACTGGAATTTCAATTTAAACAGTAAAAAACAGAGATTATTAAGCATTTTGATCTTTGACATCTAACTCAGCACTGCCTGTTGTCTTAAGTAAGTTATCTTAGAAGTGTGTTTTTTTGTAAAAATAGCCAGGACTATAAAAATTACACTAAGTATTTTTCTGTTATGTCAGAACTGTATTTCTGTGTGAGCTCTGAACTCTTGAATAGCACTGTGGTATAGTAGTATTGTCTTGTGTTTTTAGTATTTATTATTAAATATTTTTAAAACCTTTTAAACTGTGGCTGGTTTATGTAGAGATAAATTAAGCTCTATAGCACATTGCATGCTTATAAGTGATCCTGTAATAAGCCCTTCCAATAAGCCTTGATTGCTTAGTTACACTACTATTGGATAATAATAATATTGCACATTAATAAGTGGACACCCTTTTAAGGGTTTTTGGGTAGCTGATAATTATTAGCTGGTGGTGGCTGGAATTACTACCGTATAGTCTGGGTATAGGGGCACAGCTGGACAATCTGTGTCAGCCTTTTCCAGGAGTGTCTGTGAAGTTGTATAAATACTTATCTCAAAGTGTTTGCATGTCAGCTACTTGGGCAGGAACACGAAGCACTGGTTGGACAGAGAGGGTACTGGAGGTATAAGCTTGCTAGGCTGAGATCTGGATCCTATAACTGTGCCAGTGGGGAGCTTTTTGGGGACCTGGGGAGCAAGGGAGTGACCAGCCCCAGACTGACTGCGATCTCTATGTGCTCTTAAGGGAAATTTCACTTTACTGTGTATATATGTTATCCTTTACTCTCATATGAGACGCCCTCTCTGGTGTTAGTGGTGAGGATTGAGGCTCCTTGATTGCTGGGGCAGGGCATGGGTGTCACATGTGGTTTGCAGTGGTTGGGATATCTACAACACATACTAATAATTAGTTGGCAAATACTAATTGGTTTATTGTGGTGTGGGTAGAGTGAATCCTGTAGCTTATGTACAGTGATCTCTGAAGGTGTTTTGTGCTCTAAAACAGCCACACAGTGAATACTCAGAGTTCAGATCACACTTGTTTTATTTCTTTTATTAGCTTAGTTAGTAAGGGTGAGCAGGCACAATGACAACAGATAAGTATGGAAAGCTGACAAGGAACCAGCTGATGGAGATGTGCCAGGCTAGAGTGCATGGAAACCTGACTAAAGCAGACCTGATTGCAGCCTTGGTTACAGCTGTATCAGAAAACAGCATCCAGGAGGACAATCAGACTGGTAGTGGATACACAATATCCTCGGAGAATGGACAGCTCAACCTTTCTGCAAAGGAAAATCAGACTGGCAGTGGAGATACAATATCTCTGGAGAATGTCAGCTCAACCTTTCTGCAGTGGACTTAAAAATCCAGCTGGAACTAAAGACACTTGAGTTGGAGGCCAGGCTTTTGGAGATAGAAGCCAAAGAAAAGGAGCGCCAGAGGAGGCATGAGAGGGAAATGCTGACTCTTTACAGAGTCATGGAGGTAATGGGGAAAGGAGTAACTGGACCCCAGAAGCACAACAGGTCAGTAAAATTCTTCCGCAATTTAAAGAGGGGGATAATTTTGATAGTTTAATTCATATGTTTGAGAGGGTATGCAAACAGTATAGCATTGACCAAAGGCTCTGGGTACGGTTCCTGACCCCCTTACTCCATAGGAAAGCTGTAACGTTCCTGTCAAAAATGCCTGACACTGTCTCTTTTGATTATACAGCTGTAAAAAATGTCTTTTAGAATGTTTTAAGCTAGCACCTGAAATGTATAGGAAAAAGTTTTGTGAGCATAGACGCAAGGCAGGTGAAAGTATGTGGGAATATGTTGCTGACCTGAGCACTTATTTTCATAGCTGGGTGAATGGATGTCAGGTCACCAGTTTTTGAAGGGCAGGCAGACCTTTTGGTGAGGGAACAAGCCCTTAGCACTTTGCCTGAGGACATGAGGATCTAGTTAGCTGATAGACAATGTGCTACTTCAGATGAGTTGGGGAAGAAGGGAGACTATATATCAGGCAAGAAGGGCAGCCCTGTACAGGAAGGGAATCCCTAGTACTGCTCATGGGTCTAAAGGAACCCATGGTGGGCAGCACAGACTGCCCCAACAGAATCTGCCAGTAGCAGGGGAAGCCACTAGTCCAGGTACATGTCCAGGAGCTAGGGTTAAATGTTATGAATGCAACCAGTGGGACCATGTGGCATACAGGTGTCCATGGAGGCAAGGTGGGGAACCAAAGGTAAAGGAGCCAATAAGTGGGAAAGACAAAATGCCAATAGTAGGTTGTCTTGAAACAACAGGGGTATGGAACTACCATCCTGCAGATATCCTGAGAGGGAAGGATTTGGATGAGGCAGTACCATGTACTTATGCAGTTACACACATTCAGGCTAAGAGACAAACATGCAGGTCTGGTAGACTGACAGACTACAAACTTGCAGCCAGAAATGGTGAGATGTTTACTTCAGGGAGTGAGCTATACTGTAGCTTTGAGACTGAATGTAAACCACAGCTGCTTATGGGTACTGTTGGTCCCTTGGACAGAGTGACTGCAAAGGTAGAGGTGAGTAGTAGTACCCAGGCTGACAATGAGGCACTGCTGTCAGAGGATGCCAGACTTCCTGTGGAAGGGGAGGGAAGGGTTACAAGGAGAGAGTTGAGACAGGTTCAGCTCTCAGACCCTACATTGCCTGAGGCAGGTAGTTAGGGAGGCACCTGATTCTCAAGGGAAGGGGGAATCTGTATACTGGGACAAAGGGTTACTATACAGAGAGTTGACCCCTGAGGGAGGGCTAGAAGATGAGAGAGTACAGCAGTTGTTAGTGCCTAGATCCTACTGTCTGGTGCTTCTAGGCATAGCCCATGATATTCCCTTTGCAGGTCATATGGGCATAAAATGTACAAAGAGGCATATTATGCAGAACCTCTATTGGCCTGGAATTACCAGAGATGTAACAGGGTACTGCAGGACCTGTGAGCAGTGCCAAAAGGTAGGCAAGGCAGGAGACAAGGTAAGAGCTCCTTTGATGCCTTTGCCTGTTATTGAGGAGCCATTTCAGAGGGTAGCTATGGATATTGTTAGTCCTCTGAGTACCCCAAGTTCCACAGGGAAAAAGTATATCCTAGTGGTAGTGGATTATGCTACACAATACCCTGAGGTGGTGGCTTTGTCCTCCATTGAGCCAGAGAAGGTGGCAAATGCTTTATTAGAGATTTTCAGCAGGGTAGGTTTCCCAAAAGAAATACTGACTGACCAAGGTGCCAATTTGATGTCAGACCTGCTGGCTTGTCTGTGGAAGTCCTGTGGGGTGAAGCACATGAGGACCACCCTCTACCATCCCCAGACTAATGGTATGGTTGAGAGATTAAACTTTACAATCAAGTTCATGCTACGGGCATTTGCAGATCAGTTTAAGAGGGAGTGGGACCAATATTTGCCCCATCTGCTGTTTGCTTACAGATAGGTTCCCCAGGATTCTACAGGTTTTTCACCCTTTGAGTTGCTGTATGGGCATAGGGTAAGGGGACCTCTAGATTTAATTCAAGATGAATGGGAAGGTAAGTGCGAGACTCACAAGGCATCTGTTGTGGCATACGTCCTGGAGGCTGACAGTGGTGAGGAGGATATTGCTGACAACCCCCCCCCCCCAGATTCAGGAGAAGGAGAAGAGTGTTCATATGCAGATTAACTTACCAGTGGCTACATGACCTGAAGAGTGTAGAGTGCTACAGGATGGACAGGGACATACTGCAGCAAATTGTTGAGCTGTGCCAGCCTCACCTCACACCATAACGAACAGAGGGGAACCCATCCCACTGGATACTAAGGTATGTGTAGCCTTAAGAATACTAGCTACAGGTACTTTCCACAGACCTATTGGGGACATCATGGGGGTGTCACAGGCATCTGCATCCAGAGTACTCCACCAGTTCCTGGATGCCATGCTACCAAATGCTGGTGACCACATATACTTCCCCCACACCCGAGAGGAATTGAACAGCAATATGCATTTCTTCCACCATGTAGCTGAATACCCGGAGGTACTGGGTGCCATAGACTATTTATTTATTTATTTATTTATTTATTTGCAGTTGGTTTACCAGGATAGTCCATTGGGTCAAAAGAACCCGTTTTCAATGGAGTCCTGGGGAGAAAAGCTCCAAAAAAGCAATAACAAACTAGGTACAAACAGTGTCATGATAAATACAATAGTACAAGATACAGACATATGAGTTGAATCTTCAGGAAACAAACAAACAATACTCAAAATATTTAAAAAAATAAATTCAAACTTTAGGAATTCAAACAATACTATTTAGAGAAGAGTGATGTTGCTTTACCCATACAGAGTGGTTATTTTGTAAGGACAAAAGCTTATAAGGTACAATCAGGTAACATGAGTGTGAAGGGAGATGTAAATACCATATTTTTATGAGGGTGGGAGCAAGAGCATTCCCATTTGGCCTTTTATGAGGGGTGGGAGCAAGAGCATTCCCACTGGGACCTTAGATACATATGAAGAGATTTTTTAAATATGTTATGATTGAGAGTAGTGCGAATTGATGGTGGAAGTGAGTTCCAGAGATGAGCTAGGTTAAAGGATAGTAAGTTTTTGCCTGGAGGACGAGTTGGTTTGTGTACTTCTAATAGGTTTTGATTGTTAGACCTTAAAGCCCTATTGGGTAGGTGCATCCTGAAGGTGGAGGACAGGGAGGGACAGAGAGATGGGTTAAGAATGAGCTTGTGGGCTAAAGTTAACTGAGTGTAGTTGAGTTGATTAGGTAACTCAAGCCAGTTTAGTTTTGGAGAGAGGTGCAGTGGTGGGTGGAGGACCTGTGACCGTTTGCGAACTTAGCGATTTTGTTATAGCATGAAGAAAGTTGTTTTTTAGAGAGGACTGTAGATTTGTTAGCAAAGGAGCTCCATAGAGAAGGGAGGGGATAAGAAAAGAAGAGGAGAGAGTAATTTTAGAGGAGCATGTGAGGAATTGATTTTGACGATAGAGCATGCCTAGTTTTTGATGGGTTTTTTTGATATTTAGTTGTAGATGGGAGTTGAAGTTAAACTGGTTATCAATTTGGACACCAAGTAACTTGGTTTCAGTCACCAGTTCAAGGATGAGTTATTTTCGCTAGTAATAGAGAATGTGTTCATATCGAAAGGGTAGTTTTTGAGGGGGTAAATACCATAAGTTTAGTTTTGGAGGCATTGAGAGCTAGGTGGTTTATTTTCATCCAATGTTCAGTAATTGAAAAAGCTTCTTGTGTAAGCTTTTGGAGCATAGAGGGAGATGTATCTGAGCAGATAATGGTAGAATCATCTGCATATTGGATGATGTTAGAGAATGGAATGGATTTGCGGAAGTCATTTATAAATATATTGAAAAGAAGGGGACCAAGAATGGAGCCTTGGGGAACTCCGGTAGGGGTACTAAGAAAGGAGGAAGTGGCCTTTTTCCATTTTACAGCTTGGAATCTGTTTGATAAATAGCTAGAGAACCAGTTCATGGAGGAGGGAGAGAGGTGAAGTTGTGAAAGTTTAGTTAAGAGTAGGCTGTGTGAGATAGTATCGAAGGCTTTAGAGAGGTCAAGTAGTAAGGTGGAAACAATTTGGCCAGAGTCACGTGCTTTATTAACAGTCTCTAGGTAGGAGAGTAGGGCTGTCATAGTGCTATGATTTGGTCTAAACCCGTGTTGAGTAGGGGTTAGAAGGTTATTATCTAAGAGATGTGGTAAGAGTTGGAGTTGGACACATTTTTCTAGGAGTTTAGAAATGGGGGACAGGATAGCAATGGGACGGAAATTGTTGACGTTACAGTTGTTACCTCCTTTATGCAGAGGAATGATGAAGGCTTGTTTCCAGAGTTGGGGCACTGTACATTCATGGATGGAACGGTTTATTAGAATGCTTATAGGATAGGCAATTGCTTCAGCAGCTATACTTAGGAAGTAAGAGGGAATGTTATCAGGTGCATTTGTACATGGCTTCAATTTCTGAAGGAGTTTCTTTATAGTAGAAGTGGGTATTGGTTTTAGTGAAAATAGAGTTGAGTGTGAAGAAAGAGAGTTAGAGGAAGGTAAGGATGATGTGGAAGTTGGGATAGGAGAAGAGCTGGAGGATAGACTGTGAGTAGATGGTAAGGGGGGAGGAGTGATAGTGGAAGGCTGAGAGTTTGCAGGAGAGTGTGTGTGTGAATTAGATGGTGAGGTGGGACTAAGGAAGGAGGAAGTTAGCTTGCTAATAGATTCAATGAAAAGGAGTTGAATTGAGTAGCTAAGTCTAAATCAGGGACATTTGGGTCTGGGGTAGGGGTGTGTGGCTTACTGGGATTAAGGAGGGTAGAAATTCCTTTCCAAAACTTTTGAGGATTTGTTTTATTATTGTTTTGGAGTGTAAAAAAGTATTTTTGTCTATCAGAGATAATAGACTTCTTTACTTTATTTCGAAGTGTTTTGTAATCAATATGGTGTTCAGGGGTTTTGTTTTTCTGATATAGTCCCCAGGCTTTATCTCTGAGGCGCATGGTTGATAGTGTGTTTTTGGTAAGCCAGGGGGCAGAATTATTTCTTATTCTCTTTGTCTGCAGGGATGCTTGGGAGTCTAGTATTTCTAAGAATGTTGAGTTAAAGTAAGTAACTGCATCATCTAAGGCTAATGTCCGTAGATTGTTCCAGTTTACTGCTTTTAGAGAATTTAAAAAGGTTGTTGAGTTAAAGTTTTGTGGTTACGGGTAGTAATGTAATTGTGGGTGTGGTGTATCATACAGGAAGTCGGTGAGTGAAGGTGGGCATGTGATCACCTAGAGGGTCGGGAAGAGTACCACTGTCTGAGAAATTATGGGGATGTGATACTAGAATCCAATCTAGAATGCTGCCACTAGAGAGTTTTTTTGATGAGTGTGTAACAGAGTTGATAAGCTGGGAAAAATTATATAGGTTGATGTTAAGGGGGGTAGTTGGTGACTGGATGGAGGCCCAGTTAATATTTACATCTCCTAAGATTATGGTTTCATTGCTGATGTTGTTGGAGAGCCAGGAGAGGATATCTTCAAGTGTGGAGATATTTTCTCCTGGGGGGATGTAAAGGGATACTACACATATGTTTTTATGCTTATTAACTTGTAGGAGAGTTATGAGTAATTCAGCATTGTTAAATTGTGGGATAGGTTTGTTGTAGGGAGTAATTAGTAAGGAAGATGAGTAAAGGAGGGCTACTCCACCTCCTTTCTTGTGGGACCTGTCTTTTCTAAGAATTGAGTAGTTAGCTGGAACTATTTCAGAGTCTTTTATAGAGGGTTTTAGCCATGTTTCTGAGATAGCTAGGATGTCAGGTTTGTTATGCGTGAGCCAGGCATGGAGGGTTGCGACTTTGTTGACTATGCTTTGGGAGTTTATAGCAGTAAGTAATGTAGGTGTGTGTGTGGAGGTGGGGGTAGCAGGGCCTGGGTTGGGATGGATATCACCTGATAAAAGACTGGTAATCAGATGAAAGATAGGGTTGGAAAGGTAATGTAGTAGTTTAATACGAGGATTGTGTTTTATTGTGGTTAAAAGGGTTCTTGGTTGCTATGGGAATGATGTTTTTCTGAGTGGTGAGCAGTTTGTATGAGAAGAATAGGAGATGTTTTATAGGGTAAAGATGGGGAGAAATAGAAGAGTGTGAATGTGTTAGAGGGGAACTAAGATGGTTAGTTATGTGATAGAATTGTGTGTGGTGGGGGTTACAGGGTTGGGTGAGGTAGTGAAAATATGAAAGTTTAAGAAGTAGTAATAGTAAAATAGGGATGGATGAAGGTTTCAAGAGCATGTTGATTTTGGTTGTTTTGTTGTATAGTATTGTAATGGTTCTGAATATGTTTATAGGGAGTATTATGCAAGGTTAATATGGTAAAAATTGTGAAAATAGTGGGGAGTATGGAGTATGTGGGGTGGAGGGTGTGGTAGTTGGAGAAGGTGTAGTGGAGCAAAGAGGTTCAAGTAGTAGAGTGAGAGTTTAAAGTTGTGGGTGAAACAATGAGGGAAAGAAGAGGGTGTGGAAAAAGAATGTAATAGGATGGAGTAGGGTGTGTCTAGGTTGTAGGCGGTTAATTGGTGTAGAGTGGAAGAGGGTGTGGTTACCAGAGGGATATAGGTAGAGGTGCTGGGGGCAGGTGGGATTTGGGGGCAGGGTAGGGGAGCGGAGTGAGCCGAAGGAGCGGAAGAAACAGAAGAAGATGACAGCCAATCAGTGGAGCAAGGATTACAGAAGAGTAAGGTGAAGCAGGGTAAGTAGGGCTTCTGGATGTAGTATGTATATATGTATATAGTAGGTAGAGAAGGGTAGTAAGGTATAGGAGAGAGAGAGAGAGAGAAGTGAGAATAAAAACTGAGAAAGCAAAGAGTGAGTAAAGCAAAAGGCAAATAAGAGAGGGGTGGGATGCCTTCTAGTGGCCAAATGCTGAATGCACTGGCCCACTAGGGAAGTCTATGGACTAAAATAGGGTTGAAGTAAGGAAGATCTAGAGAAACGAGGGAGTTAGAAGCAAGTGAGAATGGAGAGGGAAAGTTAAGAGGGGTTTAGGCTGCTGGATGCCCTGGCAGGAGGTAGCTTTCACAGACTACAAGCAGGAGTTACAGAATACTGAAGCTTAATTTAGCAGCAGATACACATACTTCTTCAAAATTCCTGTAGGAGACACCTGGTCCAACTTTCCAAAAGGGGGTCGAGGCAGCAGAGCAGTATACTGCTTGTGTATAAAATGGATGTAGTAGGTGACTTTGGTTAGGTGTTTGAGTCCACCCAGGCGAGGTCCCAAGGGGAAAATGCAGGGGAATGCAATTCTTCAAAATTCCTGTAGGAGACACCTGGTCCAACTTTCCAAAAGGGGGTCGAGGCAGCAGAGCAGTATACTGCTTGTGTATAAAATGGATGTAGTAGGTGACTTTGGTTAGGTGTTTGAGTCCACCCAGGCGAGGTCCCAAGGGGAAAATGCAGGGAATGCAATTCTTCAAAATTCCTGTAGGAGACACCTGGTCCAACTTTCCAAAAGGGGTCGAGGCAGCAGAGCAGTATACTGCTTGTGTATAAAATGGATGTAGTAGGTGACTTTGGTTAGGTGTTTGAGTCCACCCAGGCGAGGTCCCAAGGGGAAAATGCAGGGGAATGCAATTCTTCAAAATTCCTGTAGGAGACACCTGGTCCAACTTTCCAAAAGGGGTCGAGGCAGCAGAGCAGTATACTGCTTGTGTATAAAATGGATGTAGTAGGTGACTTTGGTTAGGTGTTTGAGTCCACCCAGGCGAGGTCCCAAGGGGAAAATGCAGGGGAATGCAATTCTTCAAAATTCCTGTAGGAGACACCTGGTCCAACTTTCCAAAAGGGGTCGAGGCAGCAGAGCAGTATACTGCTTGTGTATAAAATGGATGTAGTAGGTGACTTTGGTTAGGTGTTTGAGTCCACCCAGGCGAGGTCCCAAGGGGAAAATGCAGGGGAATGCAATTCTTCAAAATTCCTGTAGGAGACACCTGGTCCAACTTTCCAAAAGGGGGTCGAGGCAGCAGAGCAGTATACTGCTTGTGTATAAAATGGATGTAGTAGGTGACTTTGGTTAGGTGTTTGAGTCCACCCAGGCGAGGTCCCAAGGGGAAAATGCAGGGGAATGCAATTCTTCAAAATTCCTGTAGGAGACACCTGGTCCAACTTTCCAAAAGGGGTCGAGGCAGCAGAGCAGTATACTGCTTGTGTATAAAATGGATGTAGTAGGTGACTTTGGTTAGGTGTTTGAGTCCACCCAGGCGAGGTCCCAAGGGGAAAATGCAGGGGAATGCAATATAGGAGCGCACTCCTAGCCAGGAACACACCGCAGCAGAGGATATGCTCTATAATGATCCTGGTTTATGCATGTGCCTCATTATGGTGTTCTTGCATGGGTGTGTGTGTGTGTGTGTGTGTGTGTGTGTGTGTGTGTGTGTGTGTGTGTGTGTGTGTGTGTGTGTGTGTGTGCACTTCTACACGCACATCCACATCAAAGCACCACCCTGTGAACAGGTAGAGTCTACATAAACCACAAGCGCTTCCCCTCCATCAACTGCCAGGTCATGTGCAATGCCAAGGGCATTATCATGAATGTGTGTGCTGGCTGCCCTGGAAGCTATCACGAATCCCACATCTGGCATTCCTCACAGCTGTATCAGGGATGTGCCAGGAGGGACATCCTGTATGGCCATCTTGTGGGGGATGCTGGCTATGCACTGGAGCCTTGGATGATGACACCCATCAGAAGTGCACACACACACACACACACACACACACACACACACACACACACACACACACACACACACACACACACACCCATGCAAGAACACCATAATGAGGCACATGCATAAACCAGGATCATTATAGAGCATATGTTTGGGATGCACAAGTCACTGTTCCGTTCCCTGGACATATCTGGTGGAGCCTTGCAGTACTTTCCAGTCACATGTGCACACATGCTCATAGTAGGTGCCCTGCTACACAATATGATCCTGCGGAAACAGCTGCAGCAGGAACAGGATGGGGAAGGGCCACACAGCCCCCCACCATTGCCAAGGTCCCCACAAGCACAGAGGGACTTGGACAATTAACCCCCTGAGCCAATTTCTGTAGGCAAATGGAGGCATGCACAATATGGCCTGGCCTTGGCAAAGAGGCAATGCATAGCACACACACTAACACTTTAGGCACTCAAGGACTGACACCTCTCTCTCTACTCACACACACAGTAAAAAGGGATGACATACACATCACATTACCTGTAACTTACCATGTATAGGCAGTGTACTGTGTGCATCCAGCATAGGCAGTCCTCAAGCACCATCCACACAACTGCCACAGGCACAAGATAAGTCAGTCATCTTGACAGTAAATTAATGTATCATTATGTTCTGTTAGCATATGTATGGTATTGTTGCATGCATACAAGTGAATGGGATGGCCTACTGGGATAGCATCAGACAACTAACAGCTATGTGGGACACCAGGAAATATCTGCCTGGTACTGGCCTCCCAACACTATGCAGTAGTACCCAAGATGGCGAATCCCACTGCAGTATATGTATGGGGCCAACTAACTAGGGGATCATAGCTCACAGCCATGGATGTCAGTGTGGGGTCTTATACCCACCCCTCAGACCCAAACAGCAAGTCAGCTGTAGAAAATCAGAGAGAAATGTCTTGCAAAGCTCCACAAATGGCAGCAATCTTGAATTGCCCTCCTACAGACCCACACAGTGATAGCACAGCAGGTCTCACAGTTGCAGTAAGCTTCTGAAGGGAAGGAAGTCTGACACTCAAATGTATGTCATTACAATGTCACCTGTGGTCTTTACTGATATGCCTGTAGACACCAAGACAGGGCACAACAGTATGGGAAATGGAACCAAAATGTAAAGCAAATATCAGCACAGTCTCTGCAAATGTCTGCAGTTGACAGGTGTGCTCCCCCCTCATATACCCACAGAAATGCAGTAACATGTATGTTTGCAGGGAAATAGCAGCATAACAGAGATTGATAGGGCTGTCCCAATACACATGAAAATGTGTTACATGTCTACAATATGCAGGGGTCAATGAGCTATGTCCATGTGTGGTTAATACTGTCAGGATCTACCCAGCATGCTCTCCTGGCTGTCAACTTATACCTCCCTAGGTACAGGCTGTCTGTCACAGCACCATGTGCAGATAACTGCAGTGCCAACTATTATGCATGTCGGTGACATATACTGCTCTGCCACTAACATACCTGGAAGTCGCACTGCTATGTGGAATATACTACACATATAATGGACTTCTTGAAGGCCATGTAGCTGAGATGCTAGGTCTTTTGTGAATAATTCTGCTGCTTGGTACTGTTGCCAGTGGTCATTGTAGTATAGCTTTTTTTCATTGTTTTATGTCTGCTTTTCTTCATAATGGACATGCCTGCACAGTAGAATGCAGTCTGTACCCACACCAATAATGCCACCCTCTGACAGCAACACATCTGAACAAGGGCAGAAGTAAAACTGGAATAAAGGCACAATGATAGGCATGTGTTGTAAACATTGCCCTGACATACTGCAAAAACTGGTAGGGTGAGGGGTTTGCAGTAGCGGGAATTGTCTGAAGGTTATGCAGTCTGAAATAGTTATGTCTGCCATTATTTTGTAACATCACTCTTCAATTATATTGAAATAACTTGCCATAAAAACACATGTTTATGCAGAATGGACAAGACCTCTAGGCAAACACCAGGACGATCTGCCAAAAAATGTAGAGTTGAGAGATATGGCCACACCAGGATATCACATCTCAGGTTACACAGATAACACACAACCAGAAGATCCCCAGTCAGTATATCACCAAGTTGCTGGACTGATTACACAGTGTCATCACTCAACTGACTGTAGCCACACCTCCCACCTGGCCTTGTTGGGCAAGAATGTACATAGCTGGCATCATAATAGCAGTTTACACATCATACAACTAGTATTCCTCTGGTAAAGCACTGTGATTATTTGAGGCTGTCTGCCACTAAGTAATGACACAATACATTGCATTGTCAAAATGTCTGCTAAAACAAACCATTACCCCGAGGAAGGTCCTGTGTACTCCTGAGAGGTATGACTGTAGCACACAAAACCCTGGACCAGAGTACACTTATCTCTGGAATGGAGTCCCAGTCTAACTATACAGGGTCACACTGGACATGCTTCTACACTTAGAGAATCACAGGCCATGTTGAAACCCACATTGGTCTATATGACTATGTTTTGTGTGTGTGTGTGTGTGTGTGTGTGTGTGTGTGTGTGTGTGTGTGTGTGTGTGTGTGTATGTATATATATATATATATATATATATATATATATGTGTGTGTGTGTGTGTGTGCATATAGACAGCTATGTACATCTTAACTGTTCCTACACATATACATCAGACAATATTACCCCCATATGTGATATATCTGCATCTGTTGTGGGTGACACACAGGCATACATATATGGGCAACAGATAACTATATATGTCAAGCATACACACACATAGATGTGGGGAAGTGAGAGACAGACAGTGATAGAGAGACACAGGGAGACATACACAGAGTGAGTCACACACACGGTTACTCTGAATGGCATACACTGATGTCCTGCTGTGAACAGTGGCATATTGGTTTTAAACAGTCACACACGCAAGGATAAAAGGTGAGCCGCATTGTGTAGAAGTACTGAGGTTCAGGTTTTAATATCACATCAGCTGCCTGTGTTTGTGTGTGTCTCTGTAGGTCTAAGTATTAGCAAACTGTTAACACTCAGTACACTTCACATTGCCCTACTTCACAAGATATACTGCTGTCATTCACTTAGAAGTACAATTGGACACCTACTTCCCCTATATGCTCTGTAGTGCATGCGATAACTGCGTAACACTATAGTACAAGTAACCACATAGGTGCGGGTCATAAACTCAGTACTGGCAACTGTGTGTGTGCGCGTGTGTGTGTGTGTGTGTGTGTGTGTGTGTGTGTGTGTGTGTGTATGTGTGTGTGTGTGAGACAGTTGTTTGTGCAAGAGTGAGGGAGTTGTGTGTTTGTTTGTAGGTGAAACAGTTTTATGCCATTCCCACACACAACACTTCCCACTGCCCCACTTAATCAGTCCTACTTATGTCATTCCCTTTATCAGCAACTACAAATAACTACATGGGCAGGGCAAGTGGGTGCGTAAGTTTGTATGTTTGTAGGCAGAAGAATTTTGATATCTTTCCCACCCACTGCCCTACTTTTTCAGTCCTGCTGATGTCATTCCCCATATCATCACCTTTGGCCAGCTATCAGCCCAGTAAGCTCAGTAGTGCATGTGATAACTGCATAACAGTATAGAACAAATAACTAGATAGGCAAGGGTTCTACTCTCAGATCAGGCAAATGTGTGTGTAAGTGTGTATGTTTATAGGCAGAAGTGTTTTGATATGTTTCCCACCCACTGGCCTACTTTATCAGTCCTGCTAATGTCATTCCCCTATAGGTTCATAGGTGTGGAGTAAGCTAATGAGACTAGAGCCTTTGCAAGCCTAGCCCATAGAAGGGCCCTGCCATTGTGCCACCCAATGTTAGTTCCCAGTGCCTTTATCAAGTAGAGCCACTGGAGTGATCCTTGGGGTGAACTTCCTATTACACATCCACTCATGTGGTGCATAGGGATTTGGATGTCTTTAGATGTAGCATTTCTAAAAGAGCTGGATCAGACATGACTTTGTAAGTCGAGTACAGATTGCCTCTGAGTAGGTTTTATGACACAGAGAATAGCTGGAGTCTTCTGAGTCTGTCTGTGTAGGACATGTGCTTAATGCTTAGGATCCTCTTCGTGAGATACTCATGTGGCCTCACCAGCTGTTGCATGTGTTTAATGAGGTACATGCCAAATTGGCCATAATACTTGATGAGTGGTCTAATGAGGGAAGAGTAGACAGAGATGATTACTTCTGTCTTCCTGGATGAAAAACCTTTGGTTATGAGATGTGCCACATAGAAGGATTTCCTGACCACAGTGGCAATGTGGTGGTTGAAGGAGAATTTGCCTTCAACCTGTGAACGCAGATCTCTTAGAAAGTCTTCAGTGTTCATTGGGCTCACATCGATGTGGTACTTAATGGGAACTGAGTGTTTTACCAAAGGGGATGATGATGCATTTTGTGGAGTTAAGCTTCAGGCCATGGTGTCCACACCAGTCATTGGTCTCAGCGAGGCCTTTCTGCAGGATGTCTGCATCATTTGTGGAGTTAATGATGGTTCCCAGCTTGCAGTCCTCTGTGAACTTGGTCAGCCAGAGTTCCTCTGTGTTGGGCTTGACTCCTGAGAAGTAGATGCTGGAAAGGAGAGTACCCAGGACTGATCCCTGTGGTACAACTGCTTGCCAGTCTGACTTGGAGTTTGTTACTGTCACACTGTCTGTTCTGTGATCCAATTTGCAACCCACCAGGGTCAATGCCAAGTTTGGTGGGTTAATCAATAATTCCTGACTGAGGAATGGTATCAGAAGCCTTGGCCAGATTGAGGTAGGCTGCATGCAGTGCCTCACCTTCATACACAGCCCTAGTGACCGACTCAAAGAAGTCAACCAGGTTGAGCAGGCATGATCTCCCATTCACAAAGCCAAACTGTGTGGGGTCCAGAGTTTGGAGGTTACCTACATTTTTGTTGATCAGGTCCCTGATGATACGCTCCATAGCTGTATATATCAGACTCAGGCTAATTGGCCAATAATCCCCAGGGTCTGTAGTTGCTACCCCTTTATAGAGAGGGATGACTGTAGCAGTGCACCATTTTGGAGGGACAAAGCCTGAGGGGAGGCTGTGACTGAACAGGTCACACAGATGTGGTGCCAAGTCTTTTTGTTATTAATGTAGAACACAGCCTGGGATATTTTTGGCTCCCATGGAAGTTGTATTCTTGCCTGTGGACACTGGAGGTTTAGCCTGGGCTTCAGTAATGCTGTGTGCCTGGCATTCTTCTGCCATTGTGATTGTACCCTTAGGGGAGAGTGAGGGGTAAGCTAGCAGTGAATGTGTTAGCAAGACTGTTACCAATATCTGTTGGCTTAGTATAGGAATTCACAATCAAACATGATGCTATGCGCGTAGGTATGTGCACGGCCAAAGTATTCAATAGTAACAACAGGATGCCAGCAAAAAAATGTGTCGGATGGAAAGAAAAACACTAAGAATGATACATGAGTATCAGACTGAATAGTGCTTTATTGTACAGACCGGTTTTGGCAAACCAATGCCTTCTTCAGTGTTGAAATAAATTGAAAATGCAACAGTGAACCCTCATGAATATTTATAGACCCCCCACCAATGAGATCATTGGTATATTCCCACTAGTGCTAATACATAAATTTGAAATAAAAAAATAATCAAGTTAATGAAAACCAAAAAACATACATAAAAAACAAAAATAAATATGAAGTGACCACTTGGAGACAGAATTCCTCCCTGTCTAACATATTACAGGAATAAAAAGGCATAGCAGACAAACATCAAATGAACCTGATACCTGGTACAGTCACATAATTTAAGACGGGACCAGAGAAACAAAGAGAAATAACTGTTCAATATAAATGTACAATAATGTCCCCAGGAAAAAAATATATCCCCAGGAATAAAACATATACTGTATGAATGGGCATACACCAAATGAAACCAAATACTCAAGAAAATACTCAAAAAAATATCAAAAAATGAATGAGCAACAGTAAAATGTTCCATTCATAAAAATTGTGGTTACAAATGGTCATTGAGTCCTGGTGAGAATAACGCACCCAATGTGATGATCCAGTATTTTTCTTTATGATTAAGTATATTATGCCATCCCTGAGGATTGCTACGATCGCCAATAATCCTGTCTATAATCATAAAAGTAAATTGTGCATCTGGATGTTTCAATGTATGGTGATACAAAGTGTTAATTTCTTCTTAGTCTTAATATCAGATCTATGTTCATTAATACGCATTCTGAGTGGTCTGGAAGTCTGGCCTACATAAAAGGCTTGACACCGACAGGTTGTCAGATAGACCACCCAGCTGCTGCTGCAGTTACCAAACATACTGCACTGATACACTCTACTAATATTACGACTAGTGAACTGTTTGAGTTTGCTGACTTGTTTACAGGAACCACAATGACCACAGGGAAATGTACCCACTAGTTCATCACCAGACATAGTCAACTGTTTATATATGGCTGCCCCACTTTCTATATGTTTGAAATGAGAAAATATTGAACCCAATGTTTTGCCTCTTCTAAATGAAAATCTGCACTGTTGACCTAGTGTAGACCTCAAATGTTCATTGGCCTTAAGAATGTTCCAATGTCTGTTAACAATTCCCTTAACAGCATTACAATTTCTGCCAAAAGTAGTGACAAACCTGACAGTGGAATTTGGGGTGTCGCTAGCTTGTGTCTTGTATTGTAATACAATGTTTCTGTCAATATTGGTAGTTCAGGTCCAGGCCCTAGTGATGTCCAGGTCTCTGTATCCTCTGTTAGCAAATCTATGATAAAGATCTGAACTAGCTCTATCATAATCCAAATGTGTGGAGCTTAGGTGTTTGATACGCATAAATTGTGACTTCGGGATGTTGCGGATGGTGTGGTGTGGGTGCATGCTGGAAGCATGCAATAAGGTGTTATATTGTGGATATTTACGGTAAGTCCTAGTGTTAAGTGTTTGATCCCTATTCCTAATGACAGTAACATCCAAAAAATTGATGCTTTCAAGATCAAATGTTACCATAAATTCAATCCCCCAGATGTTATGATTGAGGTATTCAATAAATTCTTGCAGATACCTAGCATCTGCCCGCCACACCATCCAACAGTCATCCAAGTATCTGCACCGTATATCAATTTCCCCTAAATAGATGTTATGTAATGGATCATAGATCATGCATTCCTCAAAGAATGCCATAAACAGATCAGCATATATGGGAGCAAATGATGCCCCCATAGCCGTACCCTGGAGTTGCCAAAAACATTGCTCTTGGAAGTAAAAGACATTCTTATTTAGAACATGTTCAGTCATGCAAATAAGTAGGGTATTGAACCCAGGTGAATACAGGGCAGCTCTGCCTAACCAATACTGTAAGGCCTGTAAACCAGCCCAATGTGGAATGCTGGTGTACAAGGCCTTAACATCCAATGAACACATAAGCCATCCAGGCTCTAATTGGCTATCCTGAATGATCTGTAAAAATTGAGTCATGTCCTGTAATCTGGCCCGAACAAAACTCAAGAGTGGTTTAAGATATTGAGTAAGAAAAGCAGATAGTGGTTCAGTCAAGGAACCTATACCTGATACAATTGGTCTACCTGGAGGATTGGTAATGGATTTATGTATCTTAGGAAGTAAGTAAAGAATTTGTTTCTGAGGATCTTTGACAGTAAGTTGCGAAACACATTTCTTACTTATAATGCCTTCCTCATGGGCCAGATTCAGGAACAAATCTATTTCTTGCTTAAAGTTATTAGTAGGATCAATGGC
Organism: Protopterus annectens; assembly: GCF_019279795.1. Lineage (NCBI taxonomy): Eukaryota > Metazoa > Chordata > Ceratodontiformes > Protopteridae > Protopterus > Protopterus annectens. The sequence goes on from NC_056735.1 coordinate 1,986,972,900, forward strand.
CATGTTCATATAACATCTATTGTCAGATAGTTGTAAATTGCCCTCTCTCAAATATAAGCTCATATTCATAACTACCACCGCACCACCCTTGTCAGCAGGTAAGATAGCAATATTGTGATTGTTGCGTAGCTCCTGCAGAGCTGTAATATCATGCGGTGATAGATTGTGTCTCAATATATCATATTCTCTATGTTCAAAATGTAGGTTCCTAAGTACAGATTGCATGAATATTGAAACATGCTTGTTCATCGATGACTGAAAATCTGATTTGATGAATCTAAAATCATTAGATCTTTGAGACTCCATGTCGGCAAAGAACAATTTCAGCTTTAGGTTACGACAGAAACTCATGACATCAGTAACAATGTGATACTCATTACAAAAAAAAAAACGGTACAAAGCTTAGTCCTTTATTCAAAAGTTGTTGTTGCTGTGAAGTCAAAGTGACATTGGACAAATTCAAAACATTCTGGTAATCATCATTATTTATGTGAGAAAATTCTGAATCAATCCTTCCAGTGAATTGGGCACATTGACCACGTTTGTGTTTGCATCTACCCCGATGCCTGGGGCCATATCTAAAGGGATAGTCCTATTAGGTTTTTTCCGGTGTGTGAATCCTTATTGCCTGAGCTATCATAATCGGTACATGTGGAATCCTCCCCTGATGTGCTGGCACTGGGTTTCTCTCTATTTCTCAAAATAGACCTTGGTCTTTTTTTGGTAGTAGGAGTAGAAGTGAATCCTGAACTGACGCCCATAAATCTAACTGTCTTGTTGGAATCAAAAGGACGTCCCCTTTGATAATCCATATAATCCCTTTTAAACTTTTTAATTTTCCTATCCTTGGTTTTCTCATGGTTTGTTAGTTCCTGTGAAAGTTTCTTGATAGAATCCTGAAATATGGGATGAGACTCATATTTTTTACAGAGAAACCCAGTGCCAGCACATCAGGGGAGGATTCCTCATGTACCGATTATGATAGCTCAGGGAATAAGGATTCACCACCCCGGAAAAAACCTAATAGGACTATCCCTTTAGATATGGCCCCAGGCGTCGGGGTGGACGCAAACACAAACGTGGTCAATGTGCCCAATTCACTGGAAGGATTGATTCAGAATTTTCTCACGTAAATAATGATGATTACCAGAATGTTTTGAATTTGTCCAATGTCACTTTGACTTCACAACAACAACTTTTGAATAAAGGACTAAGCTTTGTACCCGCATTTTTTTGTAATGAGTATCACATTTTTACTGATGTCATGAGTTTCTGTCGTAACCTAAATCTGAAATTGTTCTTTGCCGACAGGGAGTCTCAAAGATCTAATGATTTTAGATTCATCAAATCGGATTTTCAGCCACTGATGAACAGGCATGTTTCAATTTTCATGCAATCTGTACTTAGGGACCTACATTTTGGACATAGAGAATATGATATACTGAGACACAATCTATCACCGCATGATATTACAGCTCTGCAGGAGCTACACAACAATCACAATATTGCTATCTTACCTGCTGACAAGGGTGGTGCGGTGGCAGTTATGAATATGAGCTCATATTTGAGCAAGGGCAATTTACAACTATCTGACAATAGATGTTATATGAACATGGCCATTGATCCTACTAATAACTTTAAGCAAGAAATAGATTTGTTCCTGAATCTGGCCCATGAGGAAGGCATTATAAGTAAGAATTGTGTTTCACAACTTACTGTCAAAGATCCTCAGAAACAAATTCTTTACTTACTTCCTAAGATACATAAATCCATTACCAATCCTCCAGGTAGACCAATTGTATCAGGAATTGGTTCCTTGACTGAACCACTATCTGCTTTTCTTACTCAATATCTTAAACCACTCTTGAGTTTTGTTCGGGCCAGATTACAGGACACGACTCAATTTTTACAGATCATTCAGGATAGCCAATTAAGCCTGGATAGCTTATGTGTTCATTGGATGTTAAGGCCTTGTACACCAGCATTCCACATTGGGCTGGTTTACAGGCCTTACAGTATTGGTTAGACAGAGCTGCCCTGTATTCACCTGTGTTCAATACCCTACTTATTTGCATGACTGAACATGTTCTAAATAAGAATGTCTTTTACTTCCAAGGGCAATGTTTTTGGCAACTCCAGGGTACTGCTATGGGGGCATCATTTGCTCCCATATATGCTGATCTGTTTATGGCATTTTTTGAGGATTTGAGGAATGCATGATCTATGATCCATTACATAACATCTATTTAGTGGAAATTGATATATGGCTCAGATACTTGGATGACTGTTGGATGGTGTGGTAGGCAGATGCTAGGTATCTGCAAGAATTTATTGAATACCTCAATCATAACATCTGGGGGATTGAATTTACGGTAACATTTGATCTTGAAAGCATCAATTTTTTGGATGTTACTGTCATTAGGAATAGGGATCATACACTTAACACTAGGACTTACCATAAATATCCACAATATAACACCTTATTGCATGCTTCCAGCATGCACCCACGCCACACCATCCGCAACATCCCGAAGTCACAATTTATGCGTATCAAACGCCTAAGCTCCACACAATTGGATTAAGATAGAGCTAGTTCAGATCTTTATCATAGATTTGCTAACAGAGGATACAGAGACCTGGACATCACTAGGGCCTGGACCTGGACTACCAATATTGACAGAAACATTTTATTAGAATACAAGACACAAGCTAGCGACACCCTACTGTCAGGTTTGTCACTACTTTTGGCAGAAATTGTAACGCTATTAAGGGAATTGTTAACAGACATGTGAACATTCTTATGGCCAATTAACATTTGAGGTCTACACTAGGTCAACAGTGCAGATTTTCATTTAGAAGAGGCAAAACACTGGGTTCAATATTTTCTCATTTCAAGCATATAGAAAGTGGGGGAGCCATATATAAACAGTTGACTATGTCTGGTGATGAACTAGTGGGTACATTTCCCTGTGGTCATTGTGGTTCCTGTAAACAAGTCAGCAAACTCAAACAGTTCACTAGTCGTAATAGTAGTAGAGTGTATCAGTGCAGAATGTTTGGTAACTGCAGCAGCAGCTGGGTGGTCTATCTGGCAACCTGTCGGTGTCAAGCTTTTTATGTAGGCCAGACTTCCAGACCACTCAGAATGCGTATTAATGAACATAGATCTGATATTAAGACTAAGAAGGAAACTAACGCTTTGTATCACCATACATTGAAACATCCTGATGCACAATTTACTTTTATGATTATAGACAGGATTATTGGCGATCGTAGCAATCTTCAGGGATGGCATAATATACTTAATCACAAAGAAAAATACTGGATCATCACATTGGGTGCGTTATTCTCACCAGGACTCAATGGCCATTTGTAACCACAATTTTTATGAATGGAACATTTTACTGTTGCTCATTCATTTTTTGATATATTTTTTTAGTATTTTCTTGAGTATTTGGTTTCATTTGGTGTATGCCCATTCATACAGTTTATGTTTTATTCCTGGGGATATATTCTTTTCCTGGGGGCATTATTGTACATTTATATTGAACAGTTATTTCTCTTTGTTTCTCTGGTCCCGTCTTAAATTATGTGACTGTACCAGGTATCAGGTTCATTTGATGTCTGTCTGCTATGCCTTTTTATTCCTGTGATATGTTCGACAGGGAGTAATTTTGTCTCCAAGTGGTCACTTCATATTTATTTTTGTTTTTTATATATGTTTTTTGGTTTTCATTAACTTGATTCTTTTTTGATTTCCAATTTATGTATTAGCACTAGTGGGAATATACCAATGATCGTATTGGTGAGGGGGGTCTATAAATATTCATGAGGTTTCACTGTTGCGTTTTCAATTTATTTCAACACTGAAGAAGGCATTGGTTTGCCGAAACCGGTCTGTACAATAAAGCATTATTCAGTCTGATACTCATGCATCATTCTTAGTGTTCTTCTTTCCATCCGACACATTTTTTTGCTGGCCTCCTGTTGTTACTATTAGTATAGGAGTTAGCATTGTGCAGTAACTCAGAGCAATTCTGGGTATTGCCGTTGAGGTTGTTGATATAACTATCAAAGGCTTTTGTGATTGTTGTCAGTGTCTGCTTCAATTCTGCCTTTATAGCTGGCTGTAGATGATTTCATGAGGGATCTCATGCTGTTGTTGTGGCTAATAAGGGTTTTTTCGAGTATTAGGACTCCATCTTTTTCTGCAACAGTATCTTCCTTCTGTTGTACAGTTTATTAATGGCAGGTGACTACCACATTGGTTTCCAGTGTAAAGAGAGTATATTGATTCTGTTGGCTATGGCTAATACCATGTATTTATGTAGATGTTTGTACAGTGTATTTGTGTATGATTCAATAGTCATGCAGCTATTTTCCATTGGCATGGGTATTGTGAAGTCAGCCACCTCTGTTTTTATGAGTCCAAAGTCAGCTTTGTAGACGTTTTTCAAGGTGGTTACCTTTGTGGGGGGTTTGGGTGAGATGTGGATTTCCATGTTGATTACATTATGTTTGGATCTGACCAGTTAGGGATTGACTACTGTTGTCGAGCAATAGTCCCATATGTATATAATCAACAAAGGTCAAGGTTGTTGCTTCCCCTACTGGGGTCAGTATGAGCCGGTCCAGGGCATTGGAACTGATGAATTCCAGTAAGCATTGGGCCATTGTATTGGTGCTTCACTACTTCTCCCAGTTGATGGAGGGGTAGTTGAAGTCTCCTACTATGAGAGTGTTGGGTTGGACCTTGATAGATGCCAGGGTGTTGAGGAATGTGGATTGACATTCTAGGGACATGGATGGGGACCTGTAGCAGGCTATCACCTTTATTGCGCTATTACCCAATGTCAGTTGTACATGAAGTATCTCAGATGCATTATGCTGGGATACTAGTCTGGAGGTCTGCATATCCATTATGAATATGGAGATGACACCACCACCTGTAGAGCTGTGGTCCATGCTTTGGGGCTGACAGGTGTGGAATGCATCATAGCCTGTTAGCACAGGGCTGCTGTCTGCTGCTGTAAACCAGGTCTCCATTACAGCACAAATGTCAATGTTCTCCATTTTGAGGAGTGCTTCGAATGATTGTATCTTGAGATTTAGATGTCTAGTGTTGAGCAGCATGACCCTCAGATTGTATTTATTTCTAGCTGTTACGGTGGTAATTTGATTTGGAACACTACCTAAAAAGGCACTATAGGGGTGGCAAGAGACTTAGCCAGTACCTGGAAATCCAGGGTGACAGATGCAGGCCATCTCTGGCAAGGCATCGAGGTCTGTCAATCATGTTATCCCAAGCAGACAGATACTGGATCCCCAGAGAATGACACACAACACTTAAGCCGATGTTGAAGTCAATCTTGTCAAGATTGACAATGAAGTCAAAGTTGTTAGTACTGCAGTATCATTCTGGGTGACAGTAGTATACTGCTCAGAGCTACTGTCACACCTGCCTGGGCCATGTAATCCAAGAGGTCAGCCCTGTCTCTTGTCATGTAGTCTAGGGAGGTGCATCTCAGGTCATTCACACGCACATGGACAATGACAGAGTGATATTTGTAGTTGTTGTTCATAGGTTCATAGATTCATACGTGTGTACTAGGCTAATGACCCTGGGGCCTTTGCAAGCCTAGCCATATGATTACCCTGGCATCATGCCACCTGACCTTAGTTCCCAGTGACTCTATTGAGTAGAGCCAATGGCGTTATCCCCAGGGTAAATTTTCTATTTCCCATCAACTCATCAAGATTTCTCTTGAAGAGGGTCAGCAAGGTGCTCTGCTTGACATGTATGGGAAGTCTATTCCATAGCATGGGAAGTCTCCTGGTTATTATCCTGTCCCTCCAGTATGTTCTGTTGATTGTGGTAATGAGGTTGAGGTCTCTGAAGTGTGTAGTGTGGAGGGATTGAGATTTCTTTAAATGTAGCATTTCTAAAAGAGCTGGGTCAGACATGGCTTTATAAGTAAAAAAGAGATTGCCTCTAAGTAGGCGATATGAGACAGAATAGTTGTAGTTTTTTGTGTTTGTCTATATAGGACAAGTGTTTAAGGCCTAGGATCCTCTTTGTGAAGTACCTTTGTGACCTCTCCAGTTGTTGCAGGTGTCTAGTGAGGTACATGCCAAATAGGGCATTGCACTCAATGATTGGCCTAATGATGGAAGAATAGAGGGAGGCAATGACATCTTTCTTCTTGGATGCAAAACCCTTAGTAATGAGATGTGCCGCATAGAAGGACTTTCTGATCACAGTGGCAATGTGGTGATCAAAAAAGAGGTTGCTGTCAACCTATATTCCCAGATCTCTTATAACGCCTTCTGTGTTCAGTGGACTACCATCGATGTGGTAATTCATGGGAACTGGGTTTTTTCCCAAAGGGGTTGACAACACATTTTTTGGCATTGAGATTAAGGCCATCTGACACCAGTTGTTGGTTTTAGTGAGGCCATTCTGTTGGATGTCAGCATCACTTGGGGAGTTAATAATAGCTCCAAACTTGCAATCATCTAGGAACTTTGTCAGCCAGAGTCCCTTCATGTTGGCCTGCACTTCAGAAAAGTAGATACCAAACAGGAGAGGACCCAGAACTGAACCCTGTGGGTCTCTACTTGTGACTAGTCGGCAGTCTGAGTTGGAGTCAGCTGCTTTCACACTGAGGGTTCTATCTGTGAGCCAGTATGCAACCTACCTAGTGATATAAGGGTTGATGCCTATCTTAGTGAGTTTTTCTATGATTCCTGAGTGCGGAATGGTATCAAAGGCTTTGGCCAGATCAAGGTAGGCTAAATGAACCACCTTGCCTTCATCCACTGCTTTGGGGACTGACTCAAAGAAGTTCACCAAGTTGAGCAGGTATGATCTACTTTTCACAAAACCAAACTGTGTGGGTTCCAGAGTTTGGAGATTCCCTATATCCTTTTTTATTAGGTCCTAAATGATGCATTCCATAGCTTTGCATATCAGACTCATCAAGCTAATGGAGCCTTAGTTCCCAGGGACTGCAGTCACTCCTCCTTTGTGGAGAGGGACGACTGTAGCAGTGTGCCATTTGGTAGGGACAAAGCCTGAGGTGAGGCTGTGATTGAACAGGGCACACAGGTGAGGTGCCAGTTCACTCTGTAGTTCATGTAGAATACAGCCAGGGATATTTTCAGGTCCATTAGAAGCTGTATTCTTGGCCTTGGACACTGCTGTTTTAACCTGTGCAGTAGTAATACTGGGTGCCTGGCAACCTACTGGTATTGTGATTGGTCCTTTGGGGGGAGGGGTAAAGTTGGCACTGAATTTGTCAGCCAGTATATTGGCAATATCTGTTGGCTTGGTATAGGAGGTTCCATTGTGCAGTAGCTCAGAGCAAATCTGGGTATTGCCATGGAGATTCTTTACATAAGTATAGAAGGCCTTGTGGTTGTCTTTACTATCTGTTACAATTCTGTTTTCATAGCTTGCTTTACAGACTTTGATGAGGGATCTCAACTTTTTGTTGAGGCTGATAAGGGAGTTTTTCCAGTCTTGGGACATCACCTTATTCTGCATCAGTTTCCTCCTTCTGTTGTAAAGTTTGTTTATGGCAGGGGATCACCAGATTGGCTTCCTTTATTTTGGAGGAGAGTGTCTTTGTTCTCTGGGGTATGCCGAGATCCATGCATTTGTGTACGTGTTTGTACAGTGCATTGGTGTATGATTCAGTGCTCATGCAACTATTTTCCATTTCCATGGAGGCCATGAAGTTAGCCACCTCTGCTTTTAGGAGCTCAAAGTTAGCTTTGGAGAAGGTTTTCATGGTGGTTACCTTTGTGGGGCATGCGGTGGGAGGGATGTGGATTTCCAATGTGATTAGTTTGTGGTCTGATCTAACCAGGGAAAAGTTGACTATTGGTGTAGAGCGGTCGCCCATGTTAGTAATGACCAGGTCAAGGATGCTGCTACCTCTAGTCAGGGTAGGAACGAGTTGGTGCAGGGCATTGGAATTAATACATTCCAGGAAATGCTGGGCAAGTGTATTGGTACATGAATTGTTTTCCCAGTTATTGGAGGGGTAGTTGAAGTCGCCCAGTATGAGAGTGTTAGGTTGGACCCTAATATTCTCCAGGGTGCTTAGGAATGTGGGGTGTGAGTCTTGGGACATGGTTGGGGACCTTTAGCAGGCTGCAACCTGAATTGCTGTCTTACACAATGTTAGCTGCACCTGAAGTATGTCTGATGCATTATGTTGGGCTACCAGTCTGGAGGTGTGTGCATCCTTTATGAATATGGAAACATCACCACCTGTGGAGTTCGGTCCAAGTTCTGGGGCCTAAAGGTGTGGAATGAGTTGTAGCCTGGTAGTGCAAGGGTGCTTTCTGCTGCTTTGAACCAGGTATCTGTTACAGCACAAATATTGAAATTTTCTTTTTTAAGGAGTGCTTTGATCAAGTGCATTTTGATCTTTAGACTTCTAGCATTGAGCAGCATGACCCTCAGGTTGCATTTGTTTGTAGCTGATATGGTGGTAATTTGGTCTTTGGAACACCACCTAAAAACACACTACAGGGGTGGCAAGAGCCATGACCAGTATCCGGAAGCCCAGAGTTGACAGATGCAGGCCATCTCTGGCAAAACATCTAGGTCTGTCAGTCATGCCATCCCAGGCAAACAGATACTGGATCCCCTTAGAATGACAACAGAAACTTAGCCAATTGTTGAAATCAATCATTTTCTGCTTGTACTGTGGTATCATTCTCAGTGGTGGCAGCATGGTGCTCAGGGCTAGGGTCATACCCGCCTGGGCTACATAATCTCCATATCTCTTTTCATGTAGTCCAGGGAGGTATGTCTCAGGTCATTCACACCCACATGTAAAATGACATGTCATATTTGTACCTGTTATTGAGGGACCTGAGTGCATGCGTTACGTGGTTGATCCTGGCAGCTGACTGTTACTTTCTCCTTATTCAACCTTGCGAGTGGAACATCAGTGTGCCTCACTATCAAGTCACCTATGACTAGTATACCGAGCATACTGTTTTGCCTTAGGGGCTCTGGTTGAGTGGCACACTGTTTAGGAGAGTTATGTGTCTCATGATTAGTGTTATGTTGTGGTGGTCAAGTACATTTCTGCCTTGGAGGTCTCTGCTGTTTGGGTAAACTTTTACTGAGAGCCTCCATGAAGGTGGGTGTATGGTTTGTATTTTTATGTGAAGGCAGTGCTGGTGTGTGCTCTGGAGGGTTATGTGTTCCTTGTGGTGTGGTGCAAGTGTTGACCTTCTCCTCTTAACCAGCTATTCTGGTCTTGGCTGGATAGTGCATGGCTTCCAATTTGGATATATAAGTGCATCTCTCACAAGTCTGAGTGTTGGGAGTTAAGAGGAGAGGTTATTGGTGTACGTGAGACAGTTGCTACATTGCCTCAGGATGCCCAAGTTCAGCAGGTTAATAGGAGAAAGCACAGGGAACTGACTTTTAGACATACCTGGAGGGGTGGGCATTAATAATAAGTACTGGAGCTGTTTCCTTGTAGAACGTTTAGTGCTGGTAGCACTTTTGTGTGCTACAATAATTGCTACATGAAATCTGGTAAAGTGCTAGACTAATAAGCTGGTAAAAATGCAAGAGAGGAGAGAACTAGCAGATCTAAGGGGAAAATTGAAGAGCAGACTTTGGCACCACTCAGTAGCTTAGAAACAGTCCTGGATACAGGAAATCTGTATCTGGACTAGACTAGTTAAAAGAAAGGTGGGAAACAAGTGCAAATGCAGGTTTTTAAACCAGAAAGTTGAAAGAGATGAAAAACTGCCCAAACGGCCAATAAACTACAATTTCTAGGCCAGAAACCACTCCTCTTGAGGTAGATAAGCTACCTAGTGTTTACCATTCCCACTGATAAGCTAGAAGGCTTCCCTCCAACACAAAAAGGCATGGAGGGCTCAGAAGCTTACAAACAGTTTTGGATACAGCAAATCTGTATCTGGACTAGACTAGTTACAGGAGAAGTGGGAAACAAGCTCAAACATGAGCTTTTAAACCAGAAAAGTTGAAAGAAATGGAAAAACTGCCCAAACAGGCAATAACTATAATTTGTGGGACAGAAACCAGTCCTCTTGTGGTATATAGGCTACTTAGTGCTTACCACTCCCACTGATAAGCTAGAAGGGTTCCCCTCCAACACAGAAAGGCTTGGGGGCTCAGAAGCTTGCAAACAGTCCTGGATATCGCAAATCTGTATCTCGACTAGATGAGTTACAGGAGAAGCTGGAAATAAGCTCAAACATGGGCTTTTAAACCAGAAAAGTTGACGGAGATGGAAAATATGCCCAAATGGCCAATAACTACAATTTATGGGCCATAAACCATTGCTTTTGTGGTAGATAGTCTACCTAGCACTTACCATTCACACTGATAAGCTAAAAGGCTTCCCTGCAACACAAAACAGCTTGGGGGACTCAGAAGCTTACAGACAGTCCTGAATACAGCAAAGCTGTATCTGGACCAGACTAGTTACAGAAAAGCAGGAAACACGCTTAGATTTTTTTTTACAGAAAAGCAGCTAAAACAGCACTAAAACAATTCAAGTACAGTGCAAGCTAGCACATTTGAATGTGTAGCAATATTAGAGCAAATGCAGTTATTGTTTTATTCAACTATTAACAGTTAAAAAGTGCCAAAAAATATACTTATCAGCTGAGAAGCACACTCAGTCAGAACACAAGGAGATTCTAGCAATTTTATTTTGTAGTAAAGTGGAAAGGGAGAAAGCAGGAACAGAAGATAATTCAAGGTTAAGAACCTAAGTGGGTTGGCCTTCTCAAATGTTCTCTCTGTATTAGGTAGAATGAGCTAATGACACTGGACTGGGAGGACTATTCCAGATCAAATTTACAGTATGGATGGGCAATTGCAAAGCTACCAAGTATAAGAACAAGACACCAATAGGGAGGGCAGGTGAGAAACTATTGCAGCTACTAGCTCTAGCCACTAAATGCAAGTTTTAAACAGATAAAGGAGCAAGGAGATTCTAGAGAATGCTTTTAACTCCATATAAATCTGAGTATGAAAAAGCAGTTTACTGTTATGTAATTCAGTAAAAATGCAATTACATCAATGAAAAATACAGTTAAAACAGTATAAAACAGTACACAAATGCAGTGAAACAGTAAAGAAAGCTTTATAACAGTGTAAAATGTAGTAGATTAGCTATATAGCACAATTATTAAGTGTTAAACAAGTGCAATTCATGAAATAAATGTAAGAAATAACTTATTCTGCTCTTGGAATCTTAAGGAATTTCTGCTTTGTCCCACAGCCTGGTAAATACAAGCACCCCCCTACAGACACAGGGTTTATATACCAGAAAGGATGCAAGAATCTAGAAGCTCAAAGTACTACCCAGTCCTGCTTGGCCCTGCTCTTACAATCAATCACTCATGCTAGAGAAGGTCAGGAAACCCTGTTACTCTCAATAACAAAGAAGACAAGACACTATCAGCAGAAGATGGCTGCCAGAAACACAGGAAACTCAACAAACAAAACTACCAGGCCTGGATAACAGTAGGCCTCTATCTAGATTATGCTACCTGAGCAGAACACAGAAACCTCACAATAAATGCATAGAAAAGCACAGATAGAGCACTCACAAACAGAAAATACAAGTCTCAGTATGAAAAAGTAGTTTACAGTTTTGCAATTCAGTAAAAATGCAATTACAGTAATGAACAGTATTACTGCTATTAGCTCTAGCCACTAAATGAAAGTTTTAAATAGATAAAGGAGCAAGGAGACTCTAGAGAATGATTTTAACTGCAAACAAATAAGTCATATGATACCTGACAAGAATACAGAAACCTCACAAAAAATGCAAAGAAAAGCACAGAATACTCACAAAAAGAAAATACAACTCTGAGTATGAAAAAGCAGCTTACAGTTAAGTAATTCAGTAAAAATGCAATTGCAGCATTGAAAAAATATAGTTAAAACAGTATAAAACAGTACACAATTGCAGTGAAACAGTAAAAAAGCTTAATAACAGTGCAACATGTAGTAGATTAGCTGTATAGCACAATTATAAGCATTAAAAAGTGCAATTCAATGAAATAAATGTAAGAAATAACTTATTCTGTTCTTGGAATCTTAAGGAGTGACCTGACTGGGTGTGTTATGTATTGGATGCTGGCATGTGATAGACAGCTGACTATTTCCTTCTCCATATTCAACCCAGTGAGTGGGACATCTGTGTGCCTCACTATTGAGTCATCTATGATTACTGTATTGGGCAAGGTGGTTAGCCTTTGGAGCTTAGGTTGAGGGGCACACTGTGTAGGTGAGATATGTGTCCTGTGGTCTGTGCTGTGTTGTGGTGGTCAACTGGGTGTCTGTCTTGCTGGTCTGTGCTGTTGGGTAAATGTCTATTGAGTGCCTCTGTGAAGGTGGGTGTGTGATTTTTGTTTGTATGTCAGAGCTGTGATAGTGGGTGTTCTAGATGGCTATGTGTTCCATGTGATGTGGTGCAGGTGCTGACCTAATCCTCCTAACCAGCTAGTCCAGTCTTCACTGGAGAGTGCATATTTCCACATTTGTTTATATAGGGGTGTCTCTCACAAGTCTGAGTGTTTGGAGTTTAGAGGAGAGGGTTGTCTGTGTACATGAGGCACTTGCAACAGTGCCTCAAAATGGCCAAGTGCACCAGGTTAATGGGCAAAGACACAGAGAACTACACTTCAATCATGCCAGCAGGGGTGGTAATAACTACTAAATACTGTGGCTAATTCTCTGAGGAACGACTACTGCTGATGGCTCTTAGATGTGCTACACTACTTGATACAAAAACCTGTTGACGTGCAAAGCTATTATGCTATTTGAAGTGCAAGAGAGAAAGAACTAGCAAGATCTAAGGGAAAAACTGAAGGCAGACTTTCTGCCACCTGTAACACTTTACCTCAGCTGTGCAGTTATCAGCACCTTTGGCCAGTTGTCAGTCCAGTAAGCTCTGTAGTGCATGCGGTGACTGTGTAACACTATAGTACAAATAACTAGATAGGCAGGGGGTCTAATCTCAAAACTGGCAAGTAAGTGTCTGTGTGTGTGTGTGTGTGTGTGTGTTTGTGTGTGTGTGTGTGTGTGTGTGTGTGTGTGTGTGTGTGTGTGTGTGTGTGTGTGTGTGTGTGTGTGTTTGTGTGTGTTTGCGTGTGTGTGCGTGTGTGTGTGTGTGCGTGTGTGTGCGTGTGTGTGCGTGTGTGTGCGTGTGTGTGTGTGCCTGCATGTGTTTGTGTGAAAATCATATACCGTGTGGGTTATACTATTTTGAATTGTGCACCACCCTTTACACTTCCCCTCACCCTACTTTACTAGGCCTGTTGATGTCATTCACCTCTGAAGTACCTTGGGACTAGCTAAAAATAGATAAGCTCCATGGCACATCTGATAACTGCATAGCACTATAGTAGGCATAACTAGATAGGCAGGAGTTCTAATCTCACTACTGGCAACTGTTTGTGTGTGTGTGTGTGTGTGTGTGTGTGTGTGTGTGTGTGTGTGTGTGTGTGTGTGTGTTTGTGTGAAAATCATATACTGTGTGGGTTATATCATTTTGAGTTGTGTACCACCCTTTACATTTCCTCTCACCCTACTTTACTAGGCTTGTTGATGTCTTTCACCTTAGAAGTACCTTATGAGTAGGTAAAATTCTATAAGCTCCGTGGCACATCTGATAACTGCATAACACTATAGTAGACATAACTAGATAGGTAGGAGTTCTAATCCCAATACTGGCATGTGTGTTTGTGTGAGGATCATATATTGTGTGGCTTGTATTATTTTGATGTGTGTACCATCCACGGCTGTTTACCAACTACTGATCGCATTACTTGAGTGTGGTAACGGCATCTGCCTCACATGCAGCATATTAAACCATTGTACAGACGATAGCAGCCCTCTGTACAGATGTGTATGAATATCCAGATGTTTGCAACCTATATGTGGTCTGTGTCCCTTAACAATAACCATGTGTGTGATATTGTTGCCAAATAGGCCACAGTGAGTGTACTGACACATATGCCAGCATCAGGTATCATACCTGACTGAAACATCATGCTGATACAATGTCTGCTACCCTATCACTTGTCCAGCCTTGTAGGAGCAATACATCACTCCAGATGCTATTTCTGGTGGGTTATCTCATCATCCATGAAGGCATTCACAATATTATGGGTTGTAACAGGTAGTGGGTAATGTCCCATGCATACAATCTATGTGGGGCATGTTGTGTATGCAGTAACAGTACAGTACATCAAAGTGGATATGTAGGTTTACTAATTTGTCTATTGCCGTCTGCGTTTGTGTTACTGTATGCACAACCCCTGTGTCAATCTTGACTGTGTGAATGCAAAAGATACACCATTTTGTTTCCCTGTCATACACAGTATCATGCATGCCCTCACCAACTGCATCAAGGTTGGAAAGAAATGCCAGGGCCAACATCTGTTGACAGGTGAATCTGTTGCAGTTAATGTAATCACTATGCTTGTGAGGGACCTGCTGACAGTACTGCAGTAACCTGTTCTGTATGTATGAGCCTGTGCTAGTACACAATACTGAGGTGGCATGTATGAAGGCTACCTGTCTGTGACAAGGGATATGTATGGAGGGTTACACAACAGTGTCCCTCACACACTGTCGCATGCATACACATCTGGTAGATGTATGTATAAATGTGTACCTTGCCTATGACATGGGTGGTGTATTCCCACTCTGCCATACTCCCTCTTGGTCATGTCTGCAGCGTCACAGCCTGCAGACACATAGACACCTGGAAGAGAAACAGAATGCAGCATGTCAGTCTACATTCAGTCAGTGGTACTAACAGCAATAATGCATCCTGGCTAATAAGGTACTTACACCTGTATGTGTTCCCACAATAAATGCAAGCAGACAGCACCTTACACAGTATTACATAGCTACACTGTACTATATTCATCCTGTGTATCAGACCCATATTAGCATGTCCCTGCATCGATGATATAGATGAAAGAGATATGGCATAGGTATCATCATATGCACAGGGTGGGGTGTGGTGTGGGTTTGCCAGAGGCCTAGGCTGGGCCATACAGCTGACATCATGTGTGTGTGTTTAGAGGGGTATGCAATACATTGGCTGTGCAGAAGTGCTGTGTGTGTCTGGGGGTGATCTGCCTGTAATACAGATGTGTGTGTATGTATGCATACAGTCACAGCATGTGGCTGCCCTATACAGGAGTATGTTGGACAGCTGTGGACCATACATAGCGGGGTGTCCAGTTCACTCTCTATGGCCATGGACATGGGAACTGGTCCTGCCAGGGGTTTCACTGGCACCACCGGGCTCAAGGCCAGATGTAGTACTGATTCCTGAGGGTGACTGCTGTGTGCTGGATCCATGTGCCTGACGGGACCGGCCAGGATGACATGCCCATGGCCTTCTTTGGTGTGATGTGAACAGCAATGATCTGGACAGCACCCCTCCTTCAGTAGTGCTGGTGTCACTGCCAGTACAGGAGTGTGAAGGTGCATGGCCCCGTAGATTGTCAGCTGATGTCAGTGCTGACCTACGTCCATGTGGCCAATGCCCATCTCCCACCACACGGTCTAGCACAGACATGCAATGGTCAAGGATTGAAAGGGTCTCACCCCACTATCTATTCATGACCTCAGTATTTTGACATGTGGCCTCAACGTGGTCATGTATGTCACCATGTAAAGCAGGAAGAGTTTCATCCACCACCCTGAGTATGTGTCTGGTGTTGCATTCACTATGTGCCTCTGCATCAATTACAGCCCAAAACATGCATCTGGTGACACCTGGTGTGGCACTTGACAGTGGCTTGAAGGGCAGCAGTCCTCCTCTGAACACCCCTGTCCATAAGCTTGTCTGTGACCTCACCAGCACTCTGGCTCTAGCTAGTGGCTGCAGTCACACTTGCCATAGTCACCACACTAGCCTGTTCCATGCCGCCACCTGCCAACTGTCCATTATCTGTGGTGACAGGGGATGGGGTATGTGTGGGCATTGTGACTGTGTCCAGGGACAGTGTGCCATACTGTGGGATGCCAAGCAATGGCACAGATTCAGCCCCTGACAGCACCACCTGTACCTGACTATGACTATCATCATTGTCAGAGTCTACAGAGACACTGACATCAGATTCTGAGCAGGAGGTACCACGACCACCATGACCACCTGTGGGAGGAAGACAACATATGTATGTTAACACACACACACACACACACACACACACACACACACACACACACACACACACACACACACACACACACACACACACACACAGTTGAGGTGGCAGCCAGGCATTAAACAAACTTCACAACAGCCACCTGGTGACATTCACAACACAGTCAGAACACTACATACACCCATTGGACAGGCCCTTTACATCATGCAGTGCAGCCCTTTCCACTTAATGTCATTACTTAATTACACCTCTGTGATATGTGAGTACTGTTAGTAGGTGATGGGCCTTCAAGTAACACACACTGCACCCATGTGCACATAATTGCTGTTCACCTGTATAGCACAGTGGCAACTCCTACAGAACATACCTCTCGACTGTGCAGAGTGTTGCTGAATGTGTACATGTGTGGCTCATATTTCTGGTCTGTTCCTCATAAATCCTGTGTTTGTCTGACACATTACTGGGATGATCTGAGGACTGGTGTCACTAATTAATGACATATTTTGGGTTTCACGCTAAAACCTGTGATACATGTATGTTACAACAGAACAGTTTGCAACAACAACGTCCCAAGCTTACAGTAGATATCATAAGTGTAGACACCCCCGTTAACATGCTAGGTATGTTTGATATATAACAAGAGACCACAGAAATCATGAGATAACATGTCTCACCTTTAATGTGACCTATAACCTGTGCAATCCAATTGAAGATCAAACATATCGGTTAGGTGTAACATATAGAATTTGCAATATGTACAGTAGGCTGGTTGCATGACTGTGCACACCCTTAAAGTACTATTTTGTTAAAGCAGCTTTGAATATCATAACAGCAGTCAGTCCTCTTGGGAAGGTGTGTATCAGCATGTCACATCTCAACTTATCAATATTTGTACACTCTCCCTGCAGAATCCCTGTAATTCTGTCAGATTGCAAGGGCATCTCTTCTGCACAGCCATCTGCAGGGCACCTCACAGGATTTCTATTGGATGTAGGTATGGACTGTGGCTGGACCATTCCAAACTGTGTATTGTCTTGTGGTGAAGACATGCATGTTTGGATTTGGATTTATGGTTTGGGACATTGTTGTGTGGAAAAGTGTAATTCTTCTCCAGCTACAACTTCCTAGCAGACACAGAAAGATTTTGGGCCAAAAGAGACTGGCATTTGGTACTGTTCCTAATTCCCTCCATCTTGGTGAAAGGTGCACTTCTAGTTTATGAACAACAACCCCAAAGTAGGACACTGCCATCACCATGGGGATGGTGTTCTTTTGGTGATGCACAGTGATGTTATTGTGTCAAACAAACCTGTTGGTATTGTGGCCAAAATGTGCAACCTTGGTCTCATTCCACCATAACACATTTCCCCACGTGCGTTTGGGAGACCTAATGTAATGTTCTTGAGAAATTTGCCAGACCTGGATGTTGTCCTGTGTGTGAAAAGGCTGACATCTTCCAACCCTACCCCATAGGTCAGACATGTGGAGAATATGGGAGATTGCTGTCACATCTAGTACACAAGCAGTACTTGCCAGAGTTCCTAAAAATCCTTTAGTGTTTCTGTAGGTCTCCTGGCAGCTACCCTGACCAGTGTGGGTCTTATCTTTTCCATACATTTGGAGTGATGTCCATTTTTTTGCAGCATCACTGTTGGCCCATATTTTCACCACTGTTTGATGATTATCTTCACTGTATTCCATGGCATATGCAATGCTGTGGAAATGTGTGTCTAGCGTACTCTGGGCTGATACCTTTCACAGATGTGATCCTTTTGTTGCTTTGTAAGCTGTATGCATAGTACGTCTGTTGCTGTTGCAGACAACTGAGTAAATGTCAGGATAATTCTGGTAGGACAGCTGACCGTTATTTGCTGTTAATCAAAGGATCTCTTTAAGTGATGATGGATGTGTACCAAAGAAGATGTAATCATATCCAAAGCTACTTCACTACAGTATTACCTTCAGCCTGGCCACATCTATGCATCTAGTTTCTTGTACGTTTTTCATGTGTCAAATTGTTCCCCTAACAGATTTGTTTGTTTAATCATGGAATTGTACAGGTTATAGGTCACATGAAAGGTTGGAAGGGTTTGGGATTGTGTTATTGTGATCTCATTTTTGTATTTCACAAATACCTGGCATTGTAGCAGGTGTGTGCACACCATTTATATGCACTGTATAGCACTAAGTTATAAAATATGTCCCTAGTTTTGTCACTTCATAATCCCATTTTGTCAATCTTTGTCCAGATTTCATGCAATGACAGGTTGTGAGGTATGCTACAGATATCTGACATCTCCTGCATGTAGGCCCCTGTGATATTCACTGTGATGCAATGCAGTTAACCCCACCACAAGTGAGCATGCAGATATTGCAAAATAGCCGAGAGCAACAGTTGTGTGCATGGTCACATGCATGACCTCAAAATTTCTGGGGTACTGCTAAGCCACAATAAGAAAACCCCATAATCACCAGCTCCAGGCTGCTGTCCCACATGCAGACCAGAGGTACCTATGTAGTTGTTGGGGAGAGGTATTGTCAGCAGACTCACATTTGCCAGTGGTACAAGATGAATGCTACTTTTCTGCACATGTACATCACATGCTGTGATAGTACACAATTTGCTGTCCTTCACCATAGCTGTGCACTTGTGTGCATTACTAAACATCACCCACAAATGCAGTTTTACCTGAAATATGCATCTAGATACTCTATAGCAGACAGTATGAGTGCAACACTATTAAAATTATGTACACTGTGGCCTTACCTTGACACTCCTTGCCTGTTGCCTGTGTGCCATCTACCTCCACGACTGGTGTTGCATGGGTTAGTTGTTGTGTGGGGGCTACCCCAATATTGGCAAGGAGCTCCTCCTTTGGTGTAAGTGGGGCCTGTATAGCAGGGCCCCCACCTGTGACAGAATGGTCCCTGGCCACAGCAGCAGCCCTCTGCCAGGCACGATGTAGCAGGTCGGCTGCACGATGCCTGACTTACTTGTATGTGCATCCATGGTGGCCCAAGGTGCTGACGCTGTGCAGAAGTTCGTCCCACAGGGCAGTCCGCTCCCGCATATTTTGCTGGGTCTGGCCAAACAGCAATGCATGGTGTTGCACAATAACATATGTTATGGCTGCATTCTCATCAGTGCTGTATGCTGGCTGTCTTTGCATGGCACCTGGAAGATATTAACAGGAAAACACATCACAGGACATCAGACATTGGCCAGAGTTATTTAAAGAACCAGCATATCAACATTGCCTATCATTAGCCACCACATACAACCACATCATACCCCTGCTCTGTCAGCACAATATGAACCTGCATTGCACTCCTGGTCCTTATGTGTCATGTTCCATCAGTGAGGGCCAGTGCATTGCATAAACCACCATTTATCATTTATGTTTGTGTAGAGGGATGATAGTGGCCATGTTCCTTGCAAATGGGATGTCAATGGTGCTCAGGCTTTGCTTGCATACAGTGTGTAATGGAGCTGGAAGCATATACCTGAGTTCATGTAAGATGCAGACAGGAATGTTCTCAGGTCCCATGAAGACTTGCTTCTTTTGACTTTGATTAGGCAGTATGCACCTGCTCCATAATTATGAGGGGAGGGGTGCATGTGCTGTGCATATCCACTTACACTGATGGTGAGCCAGGGAGGTGATGTTGTGTTGTCACTGCTGAGATTGCAGACATATGTGAAGATGGCCTTGTGATTGCCCTTGGTGGATGTGTCCAATTTGTACTCATAGTTAGCCTTACAGTAATCCACGTGGGACCTCATATGGTCATTCAGACAAAGGCTGACTCGCTGCCAAGTTGGTGCCTGCTCCTACTCTGACCTGTACAACTGACATAGCAACCAATCATGTGGTTTGTGTATTGCTGCTGTCCAGCAAAGGGGATTACTCTACTTTGGTGAAGACAGGTTTTACAAGTTAGGTATTGCTGAGTCCATACAGCTATGTCAGTGGTCTTATGGCTGTGTGTAGTAGGCATGGACAAAAGGTCATAACATGGTTGGACACCTCTGACATTTCAATCTGATAATCATGCTTATTCAAGTACCCATGTCTGTGTCAGGGCAATGCAACAACCAGTAGCTGTAGAAATCGAACTCTGTTGGATGCACAGTAACTAATATTACACACATGTACAACATGTACAGCTTATTTAACTGACATTTTGCATCCCATGTCTGCTGTTATGAGGTGGCCAGATACACCTAGTCATACTGACATGTGCACAGGTAATACCTGATGGGTCCCTGTTATTTAATCAACCGTTTTAAATGTTGAATACTGGAAGTTTGAATGGGGAAGTTCGAAAAATAGAAATGTCAAAGCCGTGGAAATTCAAATTCTTTCCCAGGGAAAGAATTTGGTTGGCTGTTTCCGTGGCTTCGACATTTTTTGTACTCTGGTGCGAAAGTTATAGCTCGGGTTAAGGTAACTGTGTGATTGTGATGGATGTTGGCTTTAGGGTGCAGGTAAGGCAAGTGTGTGAAAGTGACAGACTTTAGGGTTAGGGTGCGGGTAAGGTAAGTGTGTGATAGTGCCGGACTTTAGGGTTAGGGCATGGGTAAAGTAAGTGTGCAGTAGTGACAGACTTTAGGGTTAGCGTGCGGGTAAGGTAAGTGTGTGATATTGACGGACCTTAGGGTTAGGGTTTGGGTTAAGATTAGTGCATAGATAGTTGTGTATGTAAGGTGTAGTGTAGGTTTATTAGGTTTTTGGTGTGCCTGTGTTGTGTGTGTGTTTTTTGGAACAGTGAAAATTTTCTCTGGGAAAAAATTTGCTGTTCTGATGTTTCGATGTTGTCATATTTCGAACTTCCAAGTTCGAACATATGGTTCAAAATTCTGGGAGTTCGATTACATGACATAGACCCTACCTGATATACATTTCTGTTCTATGTCAGTATGGCACACTGTATTCACTCTCTTGATGCCCAGTCATCCCTCTCAAGCCATTAGAGTAGGACATCTGTAGGGCGTCACACATACATGGGGCCAATGGGACAAAATTAGTGACACTGTCTTAATATTGCTGTAACACACCTGAGTCACTCAATAGCAGAGTAGCCTTTGCATTGACAGACATAGCCTGGAAGATGTCCAACACTCATATGGCAGGATGAGAGGAGAGGAGAAAGGCTAGGAATGTGGTAGTGAGGGTAGGAAATTTTAATGTTGGCAGTATAACTGGTATAGGAACAGAGCTAACTGATATGATAGCCAGAAGGAAGGCTGATATACTGTGTATTCAAGAGACCATATGGAAGGGGAGTATGGCTAGGTGTATCAGAGGCAGGTCAAAATTGTGCTATCATGGTGTGGATGGGAGGAGGAAAGGGGGAAGGAGTTATCCTGAAGGAACAGTATTCCAAGAGTGTTTTTGGAGGATGGAATGACTGTCTGATAGAGTGATGTTTCTGAAACTAGAAATTGATTGTATAATGATGAATGTTGTTAGTGCATATGCTATGCAAGTTGGTTGTGCAATGGATGAGAAAGAGAAACATGAAGTCAGTTGGATGACGTGGTGATGACGGTACCCAAGGGTGAGAGAGTGGTGACTACAGCAGATTTTAATGGGCATGTTGGTGAAGGGAATAGAGGGGATGAGGAAGTGATGGGTATGTATGGTGTTAAGCAAATGAATGCAGATGGTGATATGGTAGTGGATTTTGCAAAAAGTATGGACATGGCTGTGGTGAATATATACTATAACAAGAGGGAGGAACATAGGGTGACATACAAGAGTGGAGGAAGATGCACACTGGTGGAATATATCCAATGCAGGAAGGTCAGTTTGAAGGAAAATGGAGACTGTAAAGTGGCAATGGGAAAGTGTAGATAGGCAGCATCGAATGTTAGTCTGTAAAATGATGCTGGTGATCAAGAAGAAGAGGAGTATGAGGGCAGCACCAAGGATCAAATGGTGGGAACTGGAAAAGGGTGATTGTGGAGTAGAGTTCAGGGAAGAGTTAAGACAGGCACTGAGTGGCAGTGAAGAGTTACCAGATATCTGAGTAAGTCCAACAGAGCTAGTAAAGTAGACGGCTAGAAATGTGCTTAGTGTGACATGTGGTTGGAGGAAGGAGTACAAGGAGACCTGGTGGTGGACTGAGGAAGTACAGGACAGTATACAGAGAAAGAGGTTGAGGACAAAGGAGTGGGATTGTGAGAGAGATGAGGAAAGTAGACAGGAGTATAAGGAGATGAGGTGCATGGCAAAGAGAGAGGTGGCAAAGGCTAAGGATGAGGCATATGAAGAGTTGTATGACAGGTTGGACACTGAGGAGGGAAGAAAGGACTTGTACCAATTGGCTAGACAAAGGGACTGAGCTACTAAAGATGTGCAGAAGATGAGGGTGATAAAGGATAATGAGGGAAACATACTCACAAGCAAGGAGAGTGTCTTGAGCAGATGGACAGAGTACTTTGAGAGGCTGATGAATGAAGAGAATGAGAGAGAGAAGGTTGAATGATGTGGGTATGGTGAATCAGGAAGTGCAATGGCTTCCCAAGGGTTGAGTAAGGATAGCTATGAATAGGATGAATACTGGAAATCCTGATGATCCACATGACATACCTGTGGAAGCATGGAGGTGTTTAGGGAAATGGCAGTGGTGTTTTTAACAGATTGTTTACTGATATCTTGGAAAGTGAGAGGCTGCATGAGGAGTGGAGAGAAAGTGTTTGGGTACCATTTTAAGAATAAGGTTGATGTGCAGAGCTGTAGTAACTACAGAGGGATAACATTAATCAGTCATAGCATGAAGTGATAGGAAAGAGTAGTGGAAGCTAGGTTAAGCAGGGAGGTGATGAGTAGTGGTCAGCAGTATGGTTTCATGCCAGAAAAGAGCACTACAGATGCAATGTTTTCTCTGAGAGTGTTGATGAAGAAGTACAGAGAAGGTCAGGAGATGCTTTGTGTCTTTATGGACCTAGAGAAAGGATATGACAGAGTGGAGTGCCTAGGGAGGAGTTGTGGTATTTTATAAGGAAGTCATGAGTGGCAGAGATATATATAAGAGTGGTACAGGATATGTACAAGGGTGGTGTGACAGTGGTGAGGTCTGCAGTGGGAGTGACAGATGCATTTACAGTGGAGGTGGGATGACATCAGGGATCAGCTGTAAGCCCTTTCTTATTTGCAATGGTGCTGGACAGATTGACAGACAAGATCATACAGGACTCACCATTGACTATGATGTTTGCAGATGACAATGTGATCTGTATTGAGAGTAGGGAACAGATTGAGGAGACCCCGGAGAGGTGGAGATATGCTGTAGAGAGGATAGGAATGAAGGTCAGCAAGACTAAGACAGAATATATGTGTGTGACTGAGAGGGGGGTAGCGGAATGTTGAGGATGCAGGGAGTAGAGTTGGCAAAGGTGAATGAGTTTAAATGATTGGGATCAACATTTCAGAGTAATGATGACTGTGGAGGACTAGTTGAGGAAGAGAGTACAGGCAGGATGGAGAGGGTAGAGAAGAGTGTCAGAAGTGATTTGTGACATCTGAGTACCGGTAAAAGTGAAAGGGAAGTTCTACAAGATGGTAGCGAGACCAGCTATGTTATATAGGTTGCAGACAGTAGCACTGACAAAAAGGTAGGAGGCAGAGCTGGATGTGGCAGAGTTACAGATGTTAGGATTTGCAATGGGTGTGATGAGGGTGGACAGGATTAGCAATGTGTATATGAGAGGGTCAGCCCATGTTGGACTGTTTTGAGACAAAGCCAGAAAAGCAAGATTACATTGGTTTGGACATGTGCTGAGGAGGGATGCTGAGTATGTTGTGAAAAGGATGGTAAGGATGGAGTTGCCAGATAAGAGGAAAATAGGAAGGCCTCAGATAAGGTTTCTGGATGTGGTGAGAGAGGACATGCAGGTGGTTGTTGTGACAGAGCAAGATGCGGTGGACAGGCATAAATGGCACAGATGAT
This sequence comes from Protopterus annectens, assembly GCF_019279795.1. Taxonomy (NCBI): domain Eukaryota; kingdom Metazoa; phylum Chordata; order Ceratodontiformes; family Protopteridae; genus Protopterus; species Protopterus annectens. Next base: position 1,986,997,065 of record NC_056735.1, read on the forward strand.
CCACTGTGGCGACCACTAATGGGAACAGCCAGAAGAAAAAGAAGGAGATGTTGTAATGTCAGTATTCACAGATTTGCCAATTATTTACCAGACATAACACAACTGTATGAGTAAATAACTACAAATATGAGATGCACATATGGTCAGTATGCATAACATTGGACAGTTGAATGGTATTAGCTTAGTATATCACATGCAGTTCAACACAGATCTGCAACAGGACTTTACTATGCAAATACCATGTATAGGTCTCTCACATTTCTGAGACAAACAAATATATCATTGTTATATTCACAAGTAACATGTGCATATCTACAACATCCCAGTAGCTGGCCTAGCTTTGTTACAGTCAGTATTGTTCAACACATACTCTAGTAGTAGTCATATGTGAGCCATCCTTTTCTGGGATGACTCAGGGGCATGACCTGTGATCTAGGTCACTGCAGACAGACCCAGATGCTATGGCCAAAGGTTATGATTGGCAATATATTGGTACAGCTAGTCTTGTTGAGACATATATGTTAAACTTCCTATTTCCCATTCTTACATACCCCCTACTGCAGTCCATTACATGCTTACTTGCTTGACATATCTGATTTTTTTTTATGTGTAGGTGGTTTTATCCTGCTTGCTTTTGTTTTTCTTTTATCTGTGTGTCTCTCGCTCACTCTCTCTCTCTCTGTCCATGATGTAGGCTATACATCTGTCTGTTTTGCATAGGTAACAGCTTGCCTTTTGTAGGTAATGCCCATGAGCAGCCAATGCCCCTTGCACCAATTGGTGTCCCCACTTACTAATTGCATCCAGAACAGTTGTGTTGTTATTTGTATAGCCAATGGCATGGCAACACGCTCCTATAATTGAATACTTCATGTTGGTGTTGGCCTGTTTCCTTGCCTGTGAGGAGAATCTCATGGAGGTGTGTGAGCAACAGCATCACAGAGGTTATTTGTAAATACCGATTACAACCAATACTGTGGAGACAGGCCAACAAAATGAGAAAGAATGTTCCAGACATAGGGACAGACTATAAGTATTGCTGTTATAAATATGGATTAATGCTAGTGTAACAAGGTTTGTGTGGACATGGAGTTTCTGTGTAATTTTTACTCTGACAATGTTGTGTTTGACATAACTCTCAACTGTAAGGCTATCCACAGAATGGCGAGAGTTTGGACTCCTATGTTTGGTGTGTTCTTCAGACATTTTTTGTCTTTAGAAAATCAGCAGCATACTCTGGGGATTGCAGTCAGTAACTGCTAACATCCATTTGTGTAACTGAACACATATCCGTCAGAAAAGATATGTTACAACAAACCTTGTTACACCAGCAAATTTCTCAGTTTATAACAGCAGTATTTCAAATATGCCCGTTTTTTGCCTCTGTCCCACAGCTATGTCAGGCTTTGTCTAGATGTCATGCAGTAAGAGGTTGATAAGTATGGTATATCATTATTTAGTGCCTACATTCCTGATATCATCCCAGTGATGTATCAGACTGCCAGACATGTTATATGGAAGATGCCTTATATATGAGGGGAAATCCTGGACATTTGTGGGACTCTGAACAGTTGAGAGTTCTGTGTATTTCAGGCAATTGTTGACAGACTGTCAGGATTGTGCAGCAGTGTAGTGTGTAAATGGTAGTTGGTTTGTGTAGGGAGGGGGTAGATGTAAGTGTTATGGCTCCTTTTCTACCTGATTGTGCATGCGGCTGCAGTTTCTGGTGGCCTATCAGCTGTCTATGTTTGTAGAGGCAGACTGAGATATGTGCCCTACCATGGTCAGGATTCCTACCAGACTGTGAATTGGGTCAGTATATGTAGGGGAACTGTGTGAGTGCCAAACATGATGTTTTTGTTCACACAGTCCTTATACTCTACCATTCATTTGGCTTACCAGTATGTCACTGTAACAGTGGTGAAATTGTTTGTGGGTATGCACTTTCACACCGGTGTCTTCTGTTTTTCAGTGCTGTTACATCCCTGTATTGCCTGATAAATTTGCTAATACATTCCCCAGAGCAGAACTGGGTTAGTGTTGTGTTAGTCTAACTGTAATTTAGATGTTGCTTGGTGACATGCTTAGCAGCTCAGTGTAGGTTCCTTAATGTTATGTTATGTTCAGATATTTGTAGGCTGTACTGTTGTGTGGCCCCCATAAGTGTTGTGTATTTCTTACACATCAGTGGGATGATGTGAGGATTTAAGTCACTAAATAGTGAGAAGCAATTGAGTGCTGGACTTGTGCTATATCACTCAAGATATGTTACAATAGAGAGGGTGTTACTGCAGCAACTGTGTCAGCTTATCTACTGCAGTATTTTAGATATGTCCCTATTTTCATGTCTACCCCCCCCCCTACTTTTTCAGGCTTGGTTCCGTTTCATTGCACTATGAGGTTTTGAACATTTCTCTCAAATGGCTGGATTGTTTCAGAATGTCCAGGTTTATAGCTCATATTTCTGGAGTGTTCCACACATTATTTTTAGTTCTCTGGTAAATCTGATCTGAGGATTTATGTCAGTAAATGATGACAAACATTTCAGTTTCATACCTCACGTCCTTCAGAACATGTATGCTGAAACAAACCTTGTTACTCTAGCAACTTTCTACATTTATAAGACACATATTTAAAATAGGTCCCTAGTTTTTGCCCATTGTCCCCCTATTTTGATAGCCTTTGGCCAGATTTCTTGGCCTGAGAGGTTGAGAGGTATGGTCCTGAGGTATGACTCTACTACATGTTATGAGCATATATCTATGTATGCCTATATGTATATATATATATATATATATATATATATATATATATATATACACATTTGTGTGTGTGTGTGTGTGTGTGTGTGTGTGTGTGTGTATACATATATATATATATATATATATATATATATATATATATATATATATATATATATACACACACATATATATATATCTTATGTGTATATATTTTCGATTTTGAGATATATATATATATATATATATATATATATATATATATATATATATATATATATGCATTTCTATAGATATATATACATGTGTATATGTATATATACAACACCTGCCTGATTCTACAGGAATCTTTTCCCTACTGTTCAATGAGTCTGTGCATTATATATTTGAAAAAGCAAGTGAAATGCCTATAGTTCAAATGGTGTAGTTGTACATTGCTCTGACCACTGTGAAGAGGGACCTGGTTCCAAGACTTGGTCGGGCTGATTATTTTGTTGCTGGGCAGAACAAGGGCTGATGGATACAGAGTGATTAAGGTGCTTTTAAGCAGTTGTAAGCAGGTTTGTGTGGGTTTGGGAGATTAAACATTATACATACCTGTCGCTCACATACTCAGGCTGGACTTTGGTAAGCAATAACTGATATTAATACTTACACATGTCTGGAACATTCTGTGTCTGTGCATTTTGGGTCCACTGGTCCAAGAGATCCCTCTTCCTATGCTTGAGGTCAGTATAATTGTGCCGGACCTGCTCACCCATCCAAGGGATGCCAGTAGTACTGCTAAGATCAATTGTGAGATGGTCCCAGGCCTCTGCGTTGTACTGGGAGCCCTGGTACTGACACTGCAGCAGTCTCTCCAAATGGACTTGAACTAGGAGTCCAACCATGACCCTGGACTCCTGAATGCACCAGCACTGCGCCCGAAAGCATGTACCTTACCCAACGCCAGCCATAGGGCCTGCAGTCATCAGCTACAACTGTTTATGGCTGTAGGGTCTACATTATGTGATTGAATGGTCAAATAGTCTTAACACGTAATAGTTGACCCGTAATAATCGAACTGCCACAATATAAAACAAAAAAGAAAAAAAGAAATACCCACCCAAACAAACCATTTAAATACTCTACACAGGGGGGCAAGTCCCCATGCACCCGCAAAATCCCCTGCTACTTAAATATATCAACTTTGAGATTGGACTACTGTGCAGACAATGGAAAACTTCCATTTCTGCACTGTACAGAGATCTCCATTGAAGTGTTCAACATTGTGGCAGTTTGCTTATTACAGGTCGACTATGGCATGTTCGACTATTTGACCATTTGATCACATAATATAGACCCATGGCTGTATTCCTACCTGAGTGATTTAAATAAAGCCAGATTCCCGCACTTTGCCATCATTGGACAATTTTGAAATGGTGCTCAAACCTGCTAAGCCAGTTTTAACACTGCTTAAAGGAGAGATTGCTAAACAATGGTTACCCCTGCTAAGCAGAGCTGGGCATTGCTAACCATTGCTTAATTTTCATTTTTTTGGAATATATGGGACAGATGCATTCATATATTAAGTGTATATGATTTGCGTTACATGACATCTCTCTATGTACTTTCCTTACATTGACAAGGGGTATGAATATGATGTTTGAGGCACTTGTGTATACATGGGTGGTTTGACATGTTATATGCACTCGCACTTACATTTTACACCAGATACACTACCCTGGTTGACAAAAACTCACTTACTACATAATTTAAATTTTGAAAAATAATTTTAACAATGGTTTCCCATTTAAAATTAACTTGCCTATGTTGGTACTCATACCATGAACTCATGCATTTAAAGCTGGGATGTTAATCACTACACTATCTCAGTTTAACTATTTCAGCTATATATTTGTATTTATCTCCTATGGGATATTTAACCAATGCTAAGCAGAGGGCCTTAAAGCATGCACTTGCTTAGCAATGTTTAAACATTCCTTAGGATATAAAAAAAATATTTATTGTATTATTGTTATATTATTATGTTATATATGTGACTATTGCAGTTTGTGGACAAGTCATTGGGGACTGCAGTCAGGAAGTTTTTGTGCATTACATATGTTACAGTATGGCTAGCCAAATATGTGAGCCAGCCCTCTTTTAGTTTTCAGTGTCCACAGACACTGAAAGGGCTTTTTTTCCCCTTTCAGTGTCCTCAGATATTGAAAACCATTGGGAAAGTGTCATATGGCACTTCCTGAATGCAGCGTGCATGTTAGCTCTGCGAGCATTGCTGAAACACGTCCCCTGCACTCATTCATGTTCCATGTCTGTGTAGAAGTAACAGCGCTGCACATAGTGAATTTGCAAGGCACGCTGCTGTTCTACATGGACATTGAATCACTCCGTGCAGGAATAGCACTATTCCTGCATGGAGGTTCATGAATTCCAGGGTAAGTGTACCTTCACATTGCTCAACACATGTATGAGGATCACCCTTAAATTAAATTATTCACTTTATGTGTGTATGTGTTTTCTGTTACAAGTGTTGGGGCAGTGTGCGACATACATAAGACCCCTGCCAAGGCATTCCTGCCTGACACAATTATTGTGCAGACAGATAGCAGATGCAAACACCGTACTATGATGCAATGTATTCCACAGAGCTTTTTATTATCTGCATCTGCCACAGGAGGTAGCAATGGATACTATCACAAACAACTGAAATGAATGTGTGAATTAAGAAAGGATCCCTGATAATCATTGTCTTATCAGCATGTTAGACTGATGGCAATTAACTGTCTGTGCTCATGTGCACACAGTTGTGATCAGTCCTATATCAATTGTCCTTGGTCACAGAAGGTTTCTGTGTATTTTTGGATAGATATCACACAAGAACTGGAGCACATTCAAGTACACTGTGCTACTCAATACATGTGCCACAATAGCACTCTCACCATCACATTGGCAGAACAAATGTCTACTCCTATGAAATCCAAAACTATGTTCGCATGTGTTTGTGCAGCATATCAAGGGATAATACTGATGTGATGTAATGGTTGTTGTGTGATGATAGTATATTCACACAAAATGACTCCCTAGGCTAGAATCAAACATCAAGATGTACATCTCCTCCAACTAACGATATTGCTATTAATCACAAGTGATAGTGGATCTGTTATTACAGTTGTTGACCTCCACTTATGTGAAGTCATTAAATCAGATGAACTTTATTTGCCCATAATTATTATCTGATAAATGGATGGGGGTTGCCTCTGCCATTCTATACATACACATTAGAATTGGAGGGATGTTATTTCTGCAGATTACGTAGGACTCAATGCTGGTTTGAAACACTTGAATAAGCATTGAGAAAATCAGCACTATAATGGGAGGATTGCATCACCAGTTGTCATATATGTGGTTATGTGAAAGCATTACATCATATTTTTTTAATTAAGGAGTATGTGTACCTGTAATTACATAGAAATAATCTTGCTGCATGTCAGGCAACATTGCCTGATGCTAGGTATACTCAAAAATACCTGTGGCCACTTGCTGTTGTCACTGTGGCAGTAGAAAAATATGTACAATGTGGATATAATCACATGTAGGAACACATGCCTTACTTAGGCAATAATGTACATGTCCTCAGTCCTGAGAAGCTATCTTGTTACATATAGCATAGAAGGAAAACTATTCAAATGACATCATTGGTCTTCAATACAGAATTTCAAATAAAATGTAGAATAAACGCTTATAAGAGGAAATAGTACACATGAACATAGCACATGTGAGTGACAACACTGTTATCAACATGCTCACTGAGTATAAGAAGCAACTATGTACCTAACATCACAAGCTACTGAAGGTTTGCTGAAACACAAGTGCCACTCGAGATTTATTTTAGAACTGTGGCACTGCACACTTCAAAGAATGACACTACCATTGTTTATTACTTTGATTTGTTCTGCTAAAAAGTGGTCATGCAGCATCTGTTCTGCACAGTAAGAGGAAGAAATGCACATGGAAGACACTCTGTCCTGTATATGAACTTCTTACCTATCTACTGACACTGTGTCATGCAAAGGAGGAGAGTGTGCAAAAATGATTTCCACAGACATGTAGGATTCTAAATTTTTTCATTACTAACAGGTGTAAGACACTTTGACATCCATTTATACACACACACACACACACACACACACACACACACACACACACACACACACACACACACACACACACACACTCAGGAGAGCCTTCTTGCTGTATTTGAACTCCCTACCTATTTAGTAGCACAATCTACATGCAAGTATATTATAGGCACATGCCACAGAAAAAGTCTGACTACATGTGAGCCACACTGCATATTTGAAGGGATGACATCAGCTGTGTCTTGGAAAGGACATGTGTGCAAAACTGACTTCTACAGCCAAGTGGGATTCTAAACGTTGTCATTCCTAAGAGGTGTAAGACACTCTTGCAACCATTTATATTCACATACATGCAGTCATGAATTTTTCACTGCTATATTTGAACACCCTGCATATCCACTGACACAGTTCACATACATGTGTATTATATGCATGCGCCACAGGAGGTGTCTGACTTTAGTGATGTGAGGATGCATTTTTGAAATGATGACCTCATCAGTGTGTTGTAGACAGTATGTGATTATGGACAGAGGTAATAGAGTATGTGGGATTGATATGTAAATATTTCTTATGAGTGAGAGTCAAATGAGCACAGATGTTGATTTAATCCTCCAGTGATGCTATGGCCCCACCATCTGAAACATACTCATACACACACACACACACACACACACACACACACACACACACACACACACACACACACACACACATATTAATCATTGTGAGATTAGAACTCCCTATCTATTTAGTTACACAGTCCAGAGGATGGAATACTTAACATAAGCACCACCACAGAAGTCTGACTTTTGCAGTATGACAGTGCACTTTATCGATGATGACATCAGTGCTGTGTTTTAGTGAAGATTTTGTTGGAGAAGGGTCTGACACTGACGTGGATTCACCATGCAGTTTGAAAGCTTCACCAGACTGCTAGTTCAGTGAGGCCAACAGTATGTATGGTCATATTTACGTGACTTGATACACAACCCACATACAGACTCCCACATATGAACAAGTTCACTTCTGTGAGATTAGAATCCCCTACCTATCTAGAAGACACAGTACTTAATACAAGTGCCATCACAGAAATCTTAACTTCTACAGTGTGACAGTGCACTTTATAGAGGATCAACATTGTATTGCAGAGAAGATGATATTGAGAGAAGGGTCTGACATTGTTGTGGACTAACCCTGCAGTGTAAAAGTTTCTCCAGACTGCTAGTTCATTGAGGCCATCAGTACATAGGGTCATATTTACATAACTCTAAACAACCCCCCCCACACACACACACACACATTGAATGCTGTGAAATTAGAATCTTCTACTTTTATAGTTAAACCATCTAGAGGACACAGTACTTAAAGAAATACCACCAAAGAATTGACTTCTACATTAGAACAGTGCAGTGTATTTAGGATTAACTTCCCATTCTGTGTCAGGGAAGATATTGTGTTGTTGAAGTTTTTATGCAAAGCCATATTTGTTGATATGAAAGAGTAAGTGCTATCTTCTGATCAATAATAAATACATACTGCTAACTTAGGTCAGCTAACCTGTCATTAATACATATTGCAGAACTGAAATTGACATTTACTTGTTTTACATGATGTTGTACAGATGAGACACACACACTTGAGAAACACAGGAAGGACAATGAAGCATTCATGGATCATGGGGTTATGATGATAGTATGTAAACCTTAACAAATACTACTGCTATTCACAATGCTACCTGCTCATGCATGGTCAATGTGCACATTCAATATCAAAATATTTAAATGTCCCAATGCAGTAAGGCTAAGTAATGATGAAGTACATGTGTCAAGGCTCTATGTGGTTGTATATCATTCATAAGTGTAAGTCCAGCAGTACAGACATAAATGTACAGGGTCTACATTTAACCATTGAATAACATTTCCATTGAATGGCTAAACATTGAACCCTAACAATCGAGCGTTCATTCAGCGAATGTTCATTTGTCCATCAGGAAAAGTGACTAGTCAGTAACTATTCCCTGTCTCACAAAACACAGCATTTCAAACCTACCCAGGCAGACCCATCCAATTATATATACGAACTTTGAGACTACATTACAATGGGGAAAAGGGCAGACGGGGAATTGTTGACCAACTAGTTAGTTTCCTATTCGCTGAAATGAACATACACTGAATGAACATTCGATGGTTAGGGTTAATGTTTAGCTGTTTTATGGAAATGTTATTTGATGGTTAAACATAGACCCAAATGTACAGAATGAAGTGTTCAGTCAACCACACAATTCACTGCAGTGCATTTAAGTACAGTAAGCCATTTCCGTGTAATGAAGTAATAACTTCTAGTAACAATACTTATCTTTGTTCAAAGTCTCTTCCTGAAGTGCAATACAGAGAAACTCATTTGTGCAGATGTTGGCAAAGTACTAGCACATGTGTAATTCTAATATGAGGAGATGAACTTGGAGAACGAAGTAGCTGTGTTCAATGGTGCTAGCTGCCAACTTTTGTGCAAATAAGGAACATAAAGAAAATTGTCTGATTGTGACTAAATGTAGAAGAAATTGTATGTTAATGTTTAGTCTCATGATGTCAACATTTGTCATGGTAGTACTTGCTTAATGTCTTGCAAATATACACTTTGTATGTTGTACTCTACCTTTGACATGTTAGGGCCAAAGCTTAATTTAAAAACAAATTGTTGTGTGTGATATTAGGTGGTGAGCAAACAGGGTTTACTGCTGAAAGAAAAAAGTGAAATCTTTAATTTGGTTAAACTTCGGTAGCACAAACAGGCTTAGTAGCAATGTACATCTGTCAGTGTTTTGGAAAGTACTGAATGGAGAAAATCCACCTATAACCTAACTTTCTCTGTGGCACAAGATGTAAGCTCACTGACCTAAATGTAAAAGCAGAGGTGAAGCAAGGTTTGAGTCCAGTATGCAGATAGTTTTACGAATGGTGTCATAATGTGATTTTTATAAATGATTTTGATCATGATGGACTGCGGTGGTGGTGCTGCGGTAACGTTGTCGTCTCACAGTTAGACGTTGCCCATTCGATTCTCAGAGCGTCTTCTGTGTAGCAACAAGCGTGAATGGGCGTTCCTTCATTGAAGGTTGTGCATTAGGCCCGGCAAGCCAGTACGTAAAAATCTACTGCCAACCATTAGTGGACTGGAGTTCCACTGTGGCGACCCCTAACTGGGAAAAGCCGAAAGACACAAACAAACTGTAAGACTACATAGAAATGAGTAAACCAAATACCTACTACATATCAGTCATGCTTCAAGGGAAGTCACAAGTTAATTGGGTGTACAAGTTGTTAAACATGATAAGTATGCTATGTATTTTGAAATAATTATGACTCAGCACATATCCTAACTATGTCGTAGAGCAGGATGTCTTGTGAAATGTGGGCAATATGCTTCATCACAGTATGGACAGTAGCCAAATGATATTAGATGAACATTTCATACATACCCTACTGAATATGTTACAGTATAATATAATGAGACTGAAGAGGTGATGGGGGACAACGAGATGGAGAGACGCATTATGAACACCTGTATGGTGTGTTTGCATTACTTGTTTCCTCATTCAAAATGTGTCCTGCTCTGTACCATTAAGTGATTGATATAGGGATAGAAAGGGTAGAGGAGTGACTATAAACAATATATCCACATAACCTGGTTAAGGAAGGTATAGAAAACTGGAAACATGATGTTGCTATGAGGATGGTGTTTTGTTGAAAACAGATGTAGCACATGGTTGCACAAGTAATATTCATATGGAGAAAAATGCATTACTGTATAATATATGTCAGGATTCAAACCTTTGGTTGTAAAAATAAAACTTTACAAACAGGTCAATTATCTTAGCTCACCAGAGACAATCACACATTGTAAGAGACACTCACAACATGTTCAATAAAACCATTAGGTAGGCAACAGTATTCATTACACTTGTATCAGTTGTTATCTCCCTTATACTTTATTTGATATTCAGCAACCTGATACATATGGAAGAGTAACTGTATCACAGTTTGTTACCCTAACTCTGTTTTGCTATATAACAGTGGACGTATTGCAATTTGTGTTAAGCTAACTGTGGCAATGCAGGCTAAGGCAAACGCTCACCACGTTTTGCAATAACACTTGATTTGCCATTTAGCATCACATAGTACACTTGCTTGTTGCCAGACCTTGTGCAAATACTGTGGACTACAACCGATGAAACAGAAGTAGATTAGGCAGATACATAGGCAACACATACACATGAAAGAGCTTATAAAAACAGGCATGAAGAGTTTCACCTAATGCTGGATTTGAACTGTTGTCAGGATGCAAAATTAATTTTATAGAGCTGGTTATCATCTCATTACACAACAAAGGAAATCCTAACTCACATATGTCAGAATCACACCATTGAATAACGATAAGCTACTGAGCCAATGATTGATGTAGGTATTAGCCTTCAGCAATGTAATGACAGTATGAGAATGCTATAAGAGGACATTTACACCCATAACCTAATGAATAGTCAACAGTACAAAGGGGTGAAGATAGAGATGAGATGGACAGACATGTATCAAAGGTTGGTGTTGTGGGTCATTAAGGCACATCTTTTGGTATGTCATTATTATTCATCTGTCATGTTCTGTATCATTTACTGATGGCTCTGGGGATCAAGAAGCTGAAGGAGAGAGAAAACATAATTAAAACAGGAGTAGAATAAAGTGGTTTAATAAGTCTTCCTTATGTGCACGAATGTGTTTTGCAAATGCTTTTTTTTTTGGCAACGGTATTCAAAATGTGTTCATTAAAGGTTGTACCTGTAAAAAATGAAGATGAGTGTCTTGAAACATATCACTTGAAGTATAACATTACAGTAAGAAATATTGTGATATTCATCTGGAATTCTAACTCTTGATACTATGGCCAAAAATCTACAGGCAAGTGATTTATATCAACACTGCACAGAGGAAGTGGCACTTTGTTACATCCAGCAGTCAAAGAACTGTTAGACCACCTGTTTATAAGTATTGCCTGTATTCTGCCTTTACTCTGTATTCCGATAGTGCAGCATGTGTAAGCACCTTTGCATGAAGATAACCAGACTACTGTGAGTGATGGCAATAACTGACATGGCATTGCCATAGCGCATGGACAGCCATTCACTGTCATTTGGCATTGGTGCTCAATACCAAACTCCTTGCAAATGCTGAGGACAAAAAGTGAAGGCTTTCTTATGGGGAATTTCTGCCATTTTAAATTTCTCCAAGTCTTTTGAGTTTCTAATGCCATGACGTGAATGGACTCCATTCCTAAGTCAAAGTACAATTAACATTCATGAAATTAGAATGGTTTCACTCTTTGATGTCAGCCAAAAGTGCTCATCGCAGCATCCGCAGTGTGCCCAGTAATGACTCCTTCTGCAATTTGTATGGTGTTACATGAATTGGTAACATATCTAAATATGATTGTACATTATTTTTCATAAGACCCATTGCTCCTACTATTATTGCAACTACCTGGGTATCTTTCCTCCACATGGTTCTCTTTTCTGCCTGCAGATCCAGGTATTTTATGACTTTGTGTCTGTCTGTACGCAAGACAATGTAGTCAGTGGGTGTGGCGATTTCAATGATCAGTGCTACTTTTGTTTTCTTTTTTTGGACCACTATATCCAGTTTTCTAGCATCTATCTTTTAAACTGTTGGTATTGGGTGATCCCATGTGATATAAACTTCATTTTCTATGATTCTTTGTGGCTCATGTTTCCAGTGTTTTTCAGCCACTTTGATACCTTAATGTTTGCACAATCTCCAGTCTAACAGTCTTGCCACATTATTATGCCTTTCAGTATACAGTCCCTCTGCCATTAGTGTGTCACAACCAGCAATAAGGTGTGTGACTGTTTCAAATTCGGTTTTACAAAACCTACATATGTATTTTTCTCCCACATGTTCGATGGACTTTGTAAACCAGCGTGAGCTGACAATATTAACCTTTCATTTCTTGATGTGAATTCACCTCTCCTTTACCATTCCTGCATTCATTCTTGATCAACATGAGGCTCTTCCAGAAGTTTTCTATACTTGCAACTATATTTATGTTTTTTTCTACATTTCTTGCCTTCTCATCTGGTCCTTCACCTTATATTCTTTCTTTTGTTTTTTAGCACATTCAGTTGCTGCCTGGGTTTTATCTACTTCTGGTTTGATTTCTATTCCTGCTTGACGTCGATATGCTTCTGCTAAGTTAAGCAGAGATGTCATCTTAGATTTATTCTCCTCATGCTTCAAAACTTTCACTACATTTGGATCTTGTGAAGTCAGTAAATATGTGTGGAGTCCCACGATTGCAGGTCTATAGATGTAATCAATTTCAAAGAGGCCCATTCCTCCTTTGGAACGGGGAATATATAATCTTGGTATACACTGATTTTTATAAATCATCATTTTCTGCCCATATGTGTGTAATCATCATTTTCTGCCCATGTGTCTGTGTGTGTTTTATGTGACTCTATTTTTTGACCGGAATAAATGTGTGAAAAAGGGGTTGAGAGGAAAATGGAAAATGGTAAAATGGGGGGAGAAGCACATGAGAAGACACAGGGGAAAAAATAGATGAATTTTCAGGAAGGTAGCAGGAGACAACCATAGCTGTCTACTTCTTCACAACATAAATGCATAACTGTAGACTGAATTTGCTTAATCTGGACTGTCACCACACTAAAGGTAGGTGACAACAACAGAATAATGTTGTAGAGCTAACTTGTGTGTCAAGAAGACACATAGCTGAAGTGGAACACTATGTATGGATCTTTATTTTTTGTAGGACAACTGCCCATTTCTTTCATTTTTTTTTACTTTCAAAGAGAGGGGGATGTTGGAAAAAGGGCTTAAGAATGTGAGAGTCTGGTAGGTAGGGTAGGTAAGGAAGCAGGCACAGACATACAGGACATACAAGACAGATAGGGATGGTGATCAGCACAAAAGGTTGGGCTGCACCATGATTGGGGATTGGTAGGAGACATTGGAGATGCAGCCACGTCAAGCCTGAAAACAGTTAGAATCGTGTCCTCACCCTCAGAACTGTCATCACTGTTTCCTGTCTAAATATTTTGTGTCAGTGATCAGTGTGGCATCATCCTGGCATTATGACAAAGCACCTTTTCTGCATGACCGATTCAACCACCCTTTCCACGATACCCTCCACCAGCCATGTCAACTTTGGCTGAGTGGCAAAATCACCACATCCACTACTACTACTCCCAGATCAACCAGTATCAATGCACTAGCAGAGGGGGAGAACTACCTGATACAGATGGAGCAGTTAGGGCAGGGTGCTGACAGGTTGGGACGCTGAAGTGCTGAGTGTCAGTGCTACAACAACCCATGAAGGGATGTTGGGGCAATCTGCAGTGGTCAGACTATCTCTTTGTGCTGAATGTCATTTTTTTTTGTAAGCAGAAGTGTGTGACAAGAGAATATTTTTAAGCCATATAAAATATTCAAACAAAAAGAGAGCATTAGAGCCATGACTTATCACTTGACTATATAATTTCACTACATACACATTTAATATTATCCCGTCTATTTAACTTTATCACATCCAGGTATGATGAGAAGGTCTTATTCTGTTATACCATTAATCAATTTAATGGCTGTGATACAATAAATAGAACTATATATTTCACTGTTACCATATTACATATAATTACAATAGTTAGGCTTACAGTAAGGATTGATGCATATATGCCCCATGCCTCTCTGAGGTTATTTACCCTCCTTTGTTGTGCCTCCCGGGTCAGTGCAATGTCTTCAGCAGCTGTACAATAGAGAAGAAGAGACATGAAAGCATAATGCATGCCAGTCTTGACTCTCTTCTGATTATATATAATTGAATGCTGATGGGTCAGTATACTTACACAATTGAAGGTATCAATAGTTCTAAACTCATCTTCCCATCAGCAAAAGAGGTCCTTCTTCTGCTGCTTCACGTCATTATAGTGGAGGCAGCAATTGTCCCCAGTGTGTGGGATGCCAGTTGCACTGGACACACCCTTGACTGTTATATTCCAAGCCTCAGTCTTATACTGAGACCCAGTATAGTCACTATCCAGCAGCCTACAGCTGTAGTGCTTCATGAGGAGTGCCAGAAAAAATCTGTACTTCTCAACACCCCACATCTATGCTTTAAAATTAGGACCACCATCTCCCATACCAGCCATGTCTGTAGAAGTCAAGCAACAACTGTGTCTGAACTGGTGCCAAATTCCAATTTCCTCTTTAACAGGTAGTGCGCAAACATACACTACTATGCCAGCTTCATTTGCATGATGAAAAGCAGAGACCGCCATTGCTAGACAATGAGGAAGAGATCTCAACAAACATCAATTATTGTATAAAACATGATAAGTGAGAATTGCCATGCATAATGCTCAACCTATTTGCAATTTTTACAGTGCTCAACACTGATATGCTTAATGGCTTGGCTTTTAAGCCTTGGTCTTTGGAAGGTGAAATAGGATGGCGTTGGTCATAATTTGTTGGGATTTGCACACTGTAAAATGGATAAACTTTCACGAGCTGAATAATACAGGGTTGTGTATGATATATACATACTTCACAACACATATTGTGTCCTAGACACATAGTTGGGCCATGTGAGGAGTCATGATAATTTTAACTGAAGTATTGTGCCCACCATTGATATGCAAGTGCATTTTTCATTAATTATCATAATTGTCATGCTTAAACAATTACACACACAATCAACTGGGTTCATAAGTAAGCCATTAATGGCATATGCTACCTAGAAAACTGTTCTTAAAAAAAGCATTACTGATACATATCTTGCAATCAGCCTACTTATGATAGCCATTTGTATAGTGTGTTATCTTCCAAATCAAAGTGTTGACAGAAATTGCATTCTAGCAACCTTTGTGAAAATAAGTCTTAGCTGAATTTGAACCCTGGATCATCTGTGTTTTGTCTCTAAAGCTACTGCACTTAACACCTTGTAGCACAAAGACAGCTGCACATCAGGTAGATTTTCTCCATTCAGACCAGCTATGTTATATGGGTTGGAGACAGTGGCATTGACAAAAAGGCAGGAGTCAGAGCTTGACGTGGCAGAGTTGAAGATGTTAAGATTTGCACTGGGTGTGACGAGGATGGACAGGATCAGGAATAAGTATATTAGAGGGTCAGCCCAGGTTGGAAGGTTTGTAGACAAAGCCAGAGAAGCAAGATTACATTGGTTTGGACATGTGCTGAGGAAGGATGCAGAGTATATTGGGAAAAAGATCCTAAGGATGAAGCTTCCAGGTAACAGGAAAAGAGGAAGGCCTAACATAAGGTTTATGGATGTGGTGAGAGAGGACATGCAGGTGGTTGGTGTGACAGAGCAAGATGCAGAGGACAGGAAGAAATGGAAACAGTTGATCTGCTGTGGTGACCCCTGACGGGAGCAGCCGAAAGAAGAAGAAGTAGAAGTACTGTCTACAGAGTTCACCTCCACCCATTGCCAATAAGTCTGTTTGCATTACAGAAGGCTGCCCAAATAAAATGTTTCACTTTTTTTTCTTAAGTAGGTAAGCTTCTCACAGTATGGAATTAAACCCCAGGCCAACTTTGTCATTGGCCCAAAGTCACTGCATTTACAGCTTGTACCACAGACAGTGGTATTTATCAGGCATACATCACTCACTCATTACAAATACTGTGCAATAGTTCCAGGAATGTTTGCACTAATGAATACTATGGAAATCAAATTTTCCCTTTTTCCTTCAGCTGTCAGACCTATTTGCACTCTATCAAGTAGCACACAAACTGCAAAGGAAAAATATATATATTAAAAAAACACAAAACACAATGACAAGCTTGATTTATATTTTCATTCAACAACAGTTATACCATTAGAAAAACGCATGCTGCATTTTCACATTTGCTGCAAACATTACATGCAATATATGTCCTACACCTCATCAACATGCCATGTAGTGTCAATGGCTCAGAAAGACATACAGACACTGACAGGAGGTCATGTTTGGCAGACTACATATAATTAGTCAGGACAAAAAATATGCCATGAAGAAATACTTCCTACAGTGATGAGATATGATTCTGAGAGTTTATACAGTATGTCACACATCTGTCCACAGCACTCGTGTTAAACCTTTTGTATTATAATATTGTAAAACCTGTCACATGATGTGACATCCCTTGCTAATATTATTATTAATGAGGACAACAGGTGACTATTCAACTGCAACACCTTTGCAACCTCAATTCATATGAACTACAGGTAAGATATGGAACATTTATCACATAATTTATCATATGTATTTCATGTACAACATATTATTCTTCTATAGTTTTTTTATATCCAGTTAAAAGTAAACATATTTGCAAACTGTATTTGAACCCTGCATAATCTGTTATGTTTCTTTAAACTCATTGCATTTACACCATGTGCTTCAGTGATACTTAGGTGAGATGTAGAATTTCATCACTTACTTACTTCAGAGTGCTGTAGCAAAGTTCAACTGTGTCACTCAAAAATGCATTAATGATGACAGTCCAAATTAAATTTCTTAGTTGGAGACCTTGGCAGTGAACTCTCATTCCCTGCCACAAAATGCTGCCAGTCCAAAGTCTGCTTTGCCAAAATGCATGCAAATTATGAAAACAATGTAAGAAAAAAATTTGTCAGTAGTAGCATACATCAAGGAATAATAATGAAAATGCAGGATTGTGAGGTTTCCTTACACTCTGTGTGTCTTATGAGCTGATCATATGCTCACGAAATATGCATTAATGCTCACAGACAACATGTTATTTGGATTTTAATCCTCAATTCAGTGCAGTAACAACACAGTCAGTTATTTTTCTTAACCCACTTTGACACCAACACAGGCTTAGAGTAGGAATCAGAATGTGCACATACCATACAGATCTGACTTAGCACACCATCAAATTACAAGTCCACGAGAAGAAAGATCAGAAAATGTTCCTTTCTCATTTGCTTGCATGTCTATATGAAAGTGATCCTGGCAACATTAACTCATGTGTAGTCTGAAATGAGTATTGTGTGTTCAATTGTTTTCTGTTGATGATGGGTGCACAGATTTTATTTCAGGAAAATTATTTCTTTATGTGCTACAAATGTGTTTTGTCTTTTTTCTGTTTTATGTCACACAGTATTATGGCCCCAGACCATCCTTTCCATGCCAATCATCATTCAGTGATGCCAAGAATGAGGTCATCATTAAAGCCTTTCATTGTCATGGATCCTTCCTGCTTGACAGAGACAGACATATGGCAGCAGGTGGACACTGACATAAACACAATGGGTAGCCTTGCCAGAAAGTATAATTAGGTATGGCACCTTGCAACTGATATGATTACAGCAGCCAGTGAGAGAGCAGCTGCAGTTACACATGAATAGATGGCTACGGGGGGTGGTCCTGCTACTGAACCACTACTCACTGAAACTGAGCTGTTCCTGTCCACTGTCAGAGATCCCAACAACTCAGCAGAGGGTTCACACAGACTTCTTGATGCTGGTGCTCATGTGAATGAAAGAGCAGTGTGTCCCGAGAACAACTTCTAGGTATGCTATATGTAAGGTATTTACTGCCATTCTAGACCTTTTTATGTGTTAACAACTCATGCTTTGTACCATACTACCAACTGTTATCTAAGTTTATATAAGTCCTGATACATACTGATAAGTTTTATATTGTCTATGTATTCTACTTTTATAATTTTTTTAAATTTTTGCATATTTCCACTTTTAAAAAATGTTTTTTGTCAGGCGTTTATATTTTTCGTTGACTGTATTAATAGTAGAGCTTTTCTCCCCGGGCCTCCACTGAAAATGGGTTCCTGACCCATTGGACTTTCCCGGTCAACAAATGTCAATAAATAATAATAAATAAATTATTACTTGTATTCTTCTGATATATCTGTAAACATTGAGATGCATGGCTTAGAAGAGGCATAGTCCAACAGAGATTGTGTTGGGAAGGAGGAAATGGTGAGTCTGCTTGATTCTGAACTATTTCTTAAGAAGAAGAAGATAGGCCAAGCATTATTCTCTTGTCCTGCTGTCATTTGCATTATGATGCTTATTAGCCTTTTTCTCTTGCCTTCCTCTTTTTTCAGGGACATCAGAATTACCAACTGAAAGACCACCTGAATATGGTAAGCACAAACTTTCTTTGATTAGTGATAAACATTAGTTAGATGTAAGTCTGAGGAGACAGAGAGTATTGTATCCCTTCAGCATCTGAAATGGTTTAACATGAGTGTTTAGATTATATGGATAATTTGTAGTTACTATTTCCCTCATTCTTGTGTTTGTTGCTCATTATCACAGGTGATCCTGACAGTGGCAGTGCAGAACTCATACCAGCTGATATCAAAGTATCAGTAGGCTCTGATGATGATGTTGGTGATATAGAGGCACAGCCAGTGATGCAGATGTTCAGTCTGACATTGAAGCTGTGTCTCACACATCCTCTGGCCTTATTATGGACACAGTCAATATGCCTATGTATACCCATTCTACTGAGCCCTCAGATATTGGACAAGTTGAAGGTGACACAGTTGATCAGGGTATTGTGGTCACTCTGGCTGCAGAGCTGGTTGAGTCTACTTGTAGCCATTGTGAGCCATGGTATCACACAGGATGGTTAGAGGTACTCCGAAGAGGCCTACTCTCCACCTTTTTCCTGATTCTGGTGTGTCATTACATGCCACCAGACATATGCACAGGGCCATCATAGAAGCACAGGCCTGTTCCACTGGGGCCTCAGAAGAGATATTGTGAGTCCTACATGTGGGGCATTATGATATGCGTGACTGCCTACACAGTGTGGGTAACTCTTGGATAAGATGAGTGACACACTGGATCAGGCAGTGCCCATGATGGAACATCTGCTGGGAGAGGATTAGCATCCATGTGTCCTCAGAGCTGATGTAATCATGCCTCCCAACCGTAATGAATTACTCATTTTTTGCCAAGTTTTAAGGTCCAAATAATGGGGTGCCATGATTCCCGAGTGGCACCCCTAATTCCTAATTTCCCAGCGCTTATTTTAAATCTTATTTCTTGTTTTTTTTTTTTTTAGCTGACATCTTCACGTGTTAGCTCCATGAAACAGCCAGCCAACATGCATACACTTCCAGCTCCAGCTGCTCAAAGGTTCCTTAGCAGGAATACAGAAGAAGCCGTGTGTCTGTGTGTCTGTGTGTGTGTGTGTGTGTGTGTGTGTGTGTGTGTGTGTGTGTGTGTGTGTGTGTGTGTTTGTGTGTTATGCCCCAGGTGAATATACCTGTTGGCTAGAGGAGTTACTCAGGCTCAAACCTTGGATACAGGTAACAAGAGCCTAAAGTGCCTACCCACCACCCCTTTTGAAAGCTTTACAGATTTATGTCTCATATTTTTCTTCTTTTCCTGATAAAATCTGTGGTTTTCTGGATTTCAGTGAAGGACTGAATTCACTAAATAATGACAAGCATTTGAATTTCAGACTTCATATTCTTCAGAAAATAAATGGTAACACAAAACCTTTTATTCTAGCAATTTTTAAGTTTCTAAGAACAGTCTTTGAAATTTGTCCCTATTTTTGGGGCTGTATTCCCCCATTATTGGCTTTGTCCAGTTTTTTTTTTGTGCTAAGAGGTTGAGAGCTATGGTGAGAAGTGAGAACTGCATTCTGTATTCCATTGGCTTTGTTCAGTATTTTTGTGCTAAGAGGCTGAGAGCTATGGTGAGAAGTGAGAACTGAATTTTGTATTCCCCATTACTGGCTTTGTCCAGTTTTTTTGTGCTAAGAGGTTGAGAACTATGGTGAGAAGTGAGAACTGAATTCACTACATGATAGCCACTTAAGTTTCAGTCTTTTGATTGTTCAGGAAACTGCTGATTTGGCATAGTAGTATGTTTCTCTGACCCTAGTGTATAGGGTCCTGGGTTTAAGACTTGGCAGTGAAATGCATGGTGATAACACAACATTTTATTCTAGCAGTTTTTCAAAATTATAAAATAAATGTTTAAAATGTGTCCCTGGTTTTTAGGCTTTGCCCCCCCCAATACATTTTGGCTTTTTCCATATTCCTTGTTCTGCAAAGTAGAGAGATACAGTTGAGTGTTGAATGGATTTTACAATTTTACAAGGAGCTGAGAGCTTCAGGAGAAGAGAAGTTTAGTGTTGCTTATGGTGAGTCTGCTTGCATTGTTAATAGCATAACAGGTTAAATACTTGCTTTGATGCAGAAGGCTGTGGGTTCTACTCCTATAGTAGGTAGATGTATTACTGTACTGTGTTGTTGTACTTTTTAAAAGGGGTGGGTGTAAAAAGTCAAGGGTGTAGCTACAGATATAACAGAAGTGAAAAAATGTTGTGCACAAGAGCATTTGTGCCTCAGAGGAAAGAGCAAAAATATCATTAAACCAAATTCAGGAACAGAAAATCATAATTATTATGCTCTGTGCTGCATTATAAGAGAAATATTTTTAACAAGTACAGTACATTTTCCAGCATTCAAGATAAAATGCATATTTTCCACTGCAGACAGAGGAGAAGCACGAGTGGCCAGTTAACAGCACCTGGATTACAATTATAGTTTTGATGCTTCAGGATGAATGTAGGAGAGGGTCTGTCAGTACTTCAACTAAAAATTGGAAGTCTTAAAACATGCAGCTCACATAGTTTATTTTGTTGTGCATTTACAGCTATTGAGTTGGTCTGATAACACAAATCAGAGTAAGTCAAGCAAAAAACTGAAATTGCAAATAAGTTTGAAAAGCTATGCAAGATACCCATGGCTTACACTACTGTCATTATATATATATATATATATATATATATATATATATATATATATATATATATATATGTGTGTGTGTGTGTCATTATTGGTTCATGCATTTTGTTTCATTGCCTACTGGAAAAATGTTCAAACAATAAATTTAAAATGTACTCTAAGTCTAACAAGTGTGCTGTATTATATAAGGAATATAATTTAATAAAGTTAGGAAGGTGTATTGAAGGACACATGTATTTTTCTTGTTTTGTGTGCAAGAGGCCTATGAAAACAGCCCAAAGGTAATCTTTATCCTCCACTGGTCAGATGCATTTTCTTTGGATGTGTTGTGGGTTTCAATGCTGTTTCAATGAATGTGAGTTTTAAGGGCAAAAAAGTTTTAATGCTAAGTCTGTTTTCATTGTGAGACAGTATTGCTTTGTTTAGCAGATGTCTATTAGCGTTTGTGCATTGTGCTATAAAATGTAAAAATAAAATCCACATAATCATTGCA
The DNA here is from genome assembly GCF_019279795.1 of Protopterus annectens. Lineage (NCBI taxonomy): Eukaryota > Metazoa > Chordata > Ceratodontiformes > Protopteridae > Protopterus > Protopterus annectens. The sequence goes on from NC_056735.1 coordinate 1,987,019,281, forward strand.
GAAGTAAAGCAGTATGCACATTAGTGTTTATGGTAAATAGGGCAAAATAGCCAGGTAATGGGACATTGGAATGGCCGCAGGTGGACTCTGGTGCCATATTTTAGTTGTCTTTTCTTCAGTTTGCATTTGAAAGTTGGTATCCCACAATTCCATTGGAGTGGGTGTGGTCACATAATTATATATGCAAATTTTATGTTAATCAGCAGACCAATCTGTACCTATTTTTCATGGACCTTGTCCAGATTTTTTATGTTTCCAGATTGAGAGGTACAGGTGTGGCTGTGCCAAATCCCGCTCCCATAGTGGCACTACTTTCACTGCTCCATCAATGATTGAGGTGTGCACACCCAGATGTGGTAAACCATGGGTTTGTGGTCTTGGACATAGCTGTGAAGAGAGTTTGTCCAGTAGACATCACTCATATTCAGGCAGCACCCCCACTTCAAATCTGGGATGTGGCAGTGCAACGTCTGGCAGAGGCAGTTCGAGTGGTCAGGAATGATGATACTGAACTGACAACCCTACCTTGCATGACTCAGATTTGTCTGACATGCCAGGACATTGTGCTATCACAGAGCTTGATTGTGTTCATGCAGACCACACACACACACACACACACACACACACACACACACACACACACACACACACACACTCATTTCACAAAAACTGCACATACCAACTCACAAACATGCAAGCTGAGCAAACTTTTAATGTTGATTGTGATACATTTCCTGTTAGCAGCACTGAAATATTTTCTACATTACTGAATGTTCTGTGTTTCTTCATCACACACATTCACTAATTTGGTGTCAGCCTTGACTTCCTGCCCCCCCCAACCCCCACCCTGTGTAAAGGATAATGATGGTGACATGCCCTTTGTTCATTTTATTTTGACTTAGGGTTGCATATATGTCCGATGCACAGTATGGATAGTTACATCAGTCTTTCTCACTATGTTGATTTTGTGCATGCATATTACATAAGAAACTTTGTCTGATCATGCTGATTTCAGAGGAGGAATTAGTTAGTATTGTAAGTCATGTATTTATATCACTGATATTGCATTCCTGCTTATTGCTCTACTTGTGAAACTGTTGATATAATTGCCCTGTTGACTGTTTTGTGTACAGTGGGTAAGTGAATGGTTTGATGCTGGTTATTGTGTACAATGTATAGCTGTATATTGCAGAAACATTTCTGTATACCAATAATGCCTTTGGTGGGCACCTCACACAGGTTCAGCTTGAATACATTTACGACTTACAGTATGCAGGTATATTGATTAGTTGCATCTTCTTACACATGTGTTCATATACTACAGGTTCCACACTTACCTTGACAGTACTGCAGGTACAAGTCATGTCCTTTGGGGCTGTCTCTTTCTGACAGTATAAGTACACAGTCACATATGGGGAAGTAAAGTTTGTGGCCATTTGCTGGCATCTGTTTTAATATTTATATGTGCTTAGTTGTTATGTGTATTCCTTAGCTGGTGAGGGTGTGTTATTCTTTACCTCTTAGCCAAGTTAAGAGCATATTGTGCATGTCTACATCTACTAGCTCTCTCTGTAGCTGAAGGATCTTCCTCAGAATACTCATCTGTATGGGCTGGAGGTGCTCCAGGAATGTGTAGTCGTGGCCCTTACTGTCATTTTTGCAGCTGTTTTATTCAGGATGATATTGTGCAATGTGGCACAGACTGAGAATTTCTGTGCAAGTGACTCGGTTGTACTGCAGGGCACCCCCAGATGTGTTTAGACAGTGCAGCTGTGACTTAAGCATGCCAAACACACAATCTATGATATTTCTAGTTTGAGCATGCACATTGGTGTATCCTTCTTCAGTGGGTGTGAGTGCATTTCTGATGAGCGTGATGAGCCACTCTTCAAGTGCATAACATGCATTACCCAGTAGATAGCCTTGTGGAATATCAACCCTAGCAAACCTTGTGTAAAGCTCAGAAGTGTGCCAGATGTGTGAGTAATGATTACTGCTTGGATTACATGCAGACACACTGAGGATGATCCTTTGGGCTTTACAAACAACCTGGCAGTTGATTGAGTGGAACCTCATCCTGTTGATGTATGGCTTCCCTGTTCACCAAGTGGGGCTTTTATTTCTATGTGAGTGCAGTCTATTGCCTCCAGTATCTAGGGAGTTATGCTACAGTATAAAATTCTTGCATTGTTCTTGACCTCTCCTCTGGTGTGAGGGGAAATACTTGAACTCCCTTGCATGTTACAGGTTTATAGGTTCATAGGTGTGTACTAGGCTAATGGCCGTGGGGCCTTTACAAGCCTAGACCATAGAAGTGCCCTGGCATTGTGCTGCCCCTCATTAGTTCCCAGTGCCTCTATCCAGTAGAGCCATTGGAGTGATCCCTGGGGTGAACTTTCTATTTCCCATCCTCTCATCAAGATTTCTCTTGAAGGGGCTAGTGAGGTGCTCTGCTTGACATGTATGGGAACTCTATTCCAGAGCATGGGCAGTCTCTGGGTTATGAACCTGTCCCTCCAGCATGTTCTGTTGATTGTGGTAATGAGATTGAGGTCTCTGGAGTGTGTGGTGTGGAGGGATTGGGATTTATTTAGATGTATCATTTCTAACAGAGCTGGGTCAGACATGACTTTGTAAGTCAAGCAGAGATCACCTCTTAGTAGACAATATGAGAAAGAGAATAGCTGGGGTTTTTTGAGTCTGTCCATGTAGGCCTATGATCCTCTTTGTGAGGTACTTTTGTGGCCTCTCCAGCTGTTGCAGGTGTCTAGTGAGGTACATGCCGAATGGGGCATTATACTCTATGATTGGTCTAATGAGGGAAGAGTAGAGAGAAATGATAATCTCTTTCTTCCTGGATGCAAAACCCTTGGCAATGAGATGTGCCACACAGAAGGACTTTCTGACCACAGTGGCAATGTGGTGGTTGAAGGAGAGGTTGCCGTCAACCTGTGTCCCCAGATCTCTTAAAATACCTTCAGTGTTCAGTGGGCTCCCATCAATGTGGTAATTAATGGGAACTGAGTTTTTCCCAAAGGGGATGACAACACATTTTTTGGCATTAAGCTTAAGGCCATGGTTTTGATAACAGTCATTGGTCTCAGTGACGCCTTTCTGTCGGGTGTCTGCATCACTTGGAGAGTTAATAATGGCTCCCAGCTTGGAGTCATCTGCGAATGTGGTCAGCCAGAGTAGATGCCAAACAGGAGAGGACCCATGACTGATCCCTGTGGGACTCCACTCATGACAGGTCATCAGTCTGACTTGGAGTCCGCCACTTCCACACTGAGTGATCTATCTGTGAACAAATTTGCAACCCACCTAACAGTATAGGGGTTGATGCCTAGTCTGGTGAGTTTATCAATAATTCCTGAGAGAGGAATGGTATTAAAGGCCTTGGCCAGATTGAGGTAGGCTGTATGAGAACTGCCTTACCTTCATCCACTGCTCCGGTGGCTGACTCAAAGAAGTCAACCAGGTTGAGCAGGCATGATCTACCTTTCACAACACCAAATTGCATGGTATCTAGAGTTTGGGGATTCCCTGTATCCTTGTTAATTAGGTCCATGATGATGTGCTCCATAGCCTTACATATCAGACACGGCATAGCATTAAAACAATTTTGCAATATTCTGCAGGCTGAGGTGTGTGATACCCCTACTATATCTCCTGTGGATCTCTGGAATGTACCAGAACTAATGTCCTTAATGCTCCACATACTGTAGTTTCCACTGGCATAGGTTCTCTTCAATTTCCCCTGGGTCTGAGGTAGGGGGCAGAAGAGGTTGTAGTGTTCCTGCAGTGTTTTCCTATCAACTCTGTCTCACACTAATATGTCAATATCATACAATCCATGATATGTTCAATGAGGTCTGAATAACCTTCTTCTCCTTGGTTGATGTTTGTCAGTGGCAGTATAGCGTTGAGCCTGTTGCACATACACCTGCAAGAGGGCAGCAGCAGCCCCTTACATTACTTTCTCTCTGAGTGCGATGGTGACTGTATTCCAATAGGTTTTGATATTCATGGCAAAGAACTACACCAAGTGTACACGATTACTTTATAGGCTCCTGAATGGTTCCGGCATCTAGGATAGGTTAATTAGCATGTAATTCCACTAGTTATGCTTTCATTAGCATACTCTGCCATTTACCTTTGTTTTGTGGCTCTACTCAACATGTAGAACCATTTAATGAATGTAAAATAGCGTGCTATTATGTGCGGGTCACCACATAATGTGCACATGGTAACAGTATGATGTGCGCGTGCGAAGGAATCTGGCCCGCTATGATACTCAGAATTGCAAAAATAGTTTATTAGATGAGAACAATTTCCTATGTTAGATATTTATGGACAGATTTGCCATTTATAATTAAGTTATTACTTTTTAACACAGTACTTAATTGCCTTAAATTGTGTAGGCCAGGCTAACTAACAACAACTAAAAATATAAAATCATTTTATTTCTGGAACTATGTACTTTGTATTTTAGAAAATATGACAAAAATGTGGTAGCTGAACTACACTGGAAAATATCTGATTTATTTGAAGTATATGTTTTGATCATCTGCAGTCTGAATGTAATTATAGATAGAAAAACTAAATCTGTTTATATTTCACTTGAAAAAAAAAAACATTAATAAGGGATGATAGCATGTGATACCAAGAGTGCCTTTAATTCAGGCAAGTGCACACACACAAAATGTTCTTTTTCTGTTATTTCCATGGTCTCTTTCATTTTGTTTTGTTTTTTTTAATTTGAGATTTCTGGAGTCTCTGCTAGTTTCATTATCTGAAAGGTAGTGTTCTTAAATGACTGTTAATCTTTTTTTTTATTATTTAGATTCTGGACATGACTTTCAAAATTAAGGTCATTGCCTTTGCACTAGCCTTTTCTGTTCTTTTTTAGGATAAAGTACACAAATTCAGCATTATATGGCAGGAACATATTTACGTTAGAGATGTAATCCATTCATAGAGAGTCCACACATGTAATGAACATTTCATCTCTACATTACATATTTTCTACTTTGTTGTCATTCTTGTGGAATTTTACAGTTGTGTCTATATGTAGTTGGAATCTGCACAGCTGGAGCCAGCACTAGGTGACTTAGGTAGTCACCTAGGTCCCGCTGTCTTGGGTGGCTGCCACATTTAATTTTTACTCAAAATACATTACATGTCTGCTTTTGTTAGCAGTGTTTGTCTTTAAGAACACATTCTGCATGTGTGTGTGTGTGTGCATCGTCGACACACACATGCACATCTACATTCCTGCTGCTTCTATGCATACAACAACGCATGCACATTTAAAACATTCCTGTTGCTGCTTCTTTTGTTTTGTGTGTGTGGAATTTAAACCTGCTTGGGTTCCTTCAAATGAAACATTTGTTCCAGGGACATATCTCCCTTTGGTGAGTAAGTATGTGTGTGGATGCAAGTACCCAGTTATGGATGACAGGTTAATTAATTAACTTGCTCAGGACCAAGCTCTGTACCTTGGTTACAGGAGATAAGAGCCTGAATACTCTACACCAACTACCAGACTGCTAAAGAGTTTCAGTGAATTTTCAAAGAACTGTGAGTTTCAAGGGAAGAGAAGTTTACTGTTGCTCGTGTTAAGTCTGTTTTCAATGTGTACCTGTTTTCTTTAGTAAATGGCTGTCAGTGTTTGTATTACAGAATTTGAAACTAGCACAATAGGCAGTGAGCTTATCTTTGGTGTTGAAAGCTGTGAGTTATACATTCCCACACAGATTGCTGAAATTGTGGTGTACTTTAAGGGGCGATGGTGGTGCTGCACTCCTGAGTGTGTCCTCCTTTGGATGAGATGCCTAGTAACTATAAACCTGCCATGGGTTTGCCAGTCATTCCCTATTTCTATATTACCAGCTTTCCAATTTTTTTTTTTTTTTTTTTTTTTTTTTTTATGTAACATAGGCAATTTATTGTTCATGGGCAGCAGGCAGTGAGTCTGTAGATGAAAGTTCTTTGCTAGCAGCAACCTCTTCATTAGCTACAGATCTCATTAATATGGAATTATTTAGATGACTTTAACTTCTGCAGAGATTGTGCATCTTGACTGATATTGGTGGATTGTAAAGAAGTTTGAGTAGCCTTTTATTTTTGAAATGTTCTGAAATTGTTAGTTCTGTCATTAATGGTTCATACATTTTGTTTCATTGCTCACTGGAAAGGTGAATCAATGAACATGTGCATGGTCCTAAAATGTGTGCCCAAAGGTAAACTTAATCCACCACTTGCCAGATGCATTTTCTTTGAATGTACGTTTCAATGCCATTTCAATGGCAGAAAAGTTTACTGTTCATGCTAAGGCTTTCATTCTAAGATTGTATTACTTTGTTTAAAAAAGTCTACCAGTGTTTGTGCTATAAAATTTGATATAAAAGTTTTAAATTTCATCCAAATATCAGTAATTGTTGTAGAAGTAAAGAAGAAAATAAAATTTACACTGACAGGTTTGAACAGTTTTTATAGTAAATGGGGAGAAATAATCAAGTAATGGTTGCTGTTGGGGGGCCAGATCCATTACCCTGTCTAGTGCCTTATTTATAGGTTCATAGGTTCATTGGTGTTTACTAGGCTAACAACCACAAGGGAGTTTTTAAGCCTAGCCATGCATTTCAAATCTCTGACAAGTTCTGATATTCTTGATAAGTGTAATCAGGGGCTTAGGAGATGAAACATTTACAAGCAGGGGCCTGGAAGATGAAACATTTACAGGTTGCCCATTGGACCTTGAGGAGGTCGGCATTGGGCATTTTACTTACGCTCTGTATTCCTTTAGTGAGGAAACTGTGGCAATTCCAATTGTTGGATATGCCTGGTTAGGTACATACCCAAGCGGGCATTGTATTTTGTGATAGGTCTGAGGAATGCCAAATACAGTGGAATAATGACTTCCTTGAACTTAAATGCCATACCTTTGTCTATAAGTTGTGCAATATAGAATTATTTCCTCACAAAGGCTAGATTACTGTGTATGTGTGCCCTGAAGTCCCTGACTACTGGGTCAACTCCAAGGGGTGTGTTGCAATATGATAGTCACCAGGGGTGGATGACTTCCCAAAGGATACCATTATTCATTTCTTGGCATTTAGTTTTAGCCCCTGGCTCTGACAGCAGTTTTTTGTCTGTGTCAGCCATAGATATCATCAACCCCCTACTTCCCATTTTCTATATGAAGTCAGGGTGTCATGTTAACTGCTACCATCTCTCTCGATTCAGTGCCACACTCCTGCCTTCTTTGACATTCATGCCTGACTGTCCCAGATCTTCTCCCATGCAATCCATTCATCTGTTTGCTGGACACCCTTGTTTTGTTTTCAGAGGTGGGGGAAACCCTACTGAGACACATTCAAACACCCAACAGGTATTAGCTGAAAGTCAGGATCAAACCAGCTCTGCCTAACCACCGATGTCAAATATGTGAGGAACAGATATTGCAGACCTTGAATCCTGAACTGCTGCTGCAATCATATATGTAAGGGAACTATTAGCCTTTAGAACTTACAGCAAAAACACAGTATTGAGTTATGGCCAATGCCTGATGCAGTCAAATACAGTGTATACTGTGTAGCTGTGCAACAGGGTTATAGTCTTTGGCTTTCCAGTATTTCACCTGCCACACTTTTTATACTCACATATATACATAATATTTCCATGAAGAAGATACCGATACCCATCATAGTACACGCTGGTACAAACTTTACTAATCTATAAATAATTGGTCACTGAAATATTTTCCTGTCAGCAAATCAATGTATTAAATTACATTAGCCGAATCATTTTTCAGAAAGAGCAGATGCCAACAGGCAAGCCAGTGTTGTGAGTTTGCCATTTTTAAGCTAATAATAAGACACCAGCCAGAAGATTTCATAAATGAAAAAATTCTATTCATGGGAGTCGAGCCCTGAAGTATGTAGTGTGTGGCATCTAAGTCAACCTCTAGTTATACTACTGCAGCTCAGCCTGCAATTCTAGAGTATAGTAAGAGTAATGTTTAGTACATGGTGTATACTTTATTTTATTATAATACTATATCATACTGAATGTTTTTTTGATTGTACAGTTTAAGGTGTTTCATCTTTGTACCTGTATAGTGTACCATCTTTCATCCTATTTTTAGCTGATGTACAGTTTAAAGTATTATTATCCTAGTTTTATTTGATGTAAAATGTATAGTGTTATGCTTCTTTACATGTGAAATAATACTTTATTAATCTGTGTTATATGTGGAGCTTTTCTCCCCGGGCTTCTGCTGAAAAAGGACTTGTGTCCAATCAGACTTTCCCGGTAACCAAATGTAAAATAAAATAAATAAATAAGTATAATAAATAAAATGTTCAGCCCTATATTGCTCTCTTACAACCTTCAGTTTGTAATGTACCATGGTTGTGTTCTACTCTAGGATCATACTGCTTGTGATTAATTCTATCTCTTTAGCCCTAGTATGGTTCTTATTATACTAAATTTATGTACTGCCCTCTTTCTACTATAATTTTGTACTATACTGGACTACAGCTAAGTACCACTGCTTATTTAGACTGTATTATAGTTTCTTCCATGTAGGTTCAAGTAGTTACTGTATCATCACCTCACCTTGTATGTCTCTGCCACAGCACAATTTATTTTCATCACATATCTTCGTTGATCATTGATTAAATTGGTGTATATATCTTTCCTGACTTTAGTGATTTGAGCCACCTGGCAAACACAGAAGCACATTCTACCTTTATTGTTTCAATTGCTGCCTTCATTCTACTTGGCCTTCAGAGACAAACTGCCTGAGGCTGACAGACAACTGACATATGTAGAACCAAAATGATACAGGTCATGAGAGGTGCAACTTCTATATAATTTGTATGATAACATGACATCTATACAAATGGTAAGTAAGTGACACAAACTTACTCATACCTATACAAGATCACACTAACTAACATAGTCTAAGGTTTTAAAGCATTGCTGTCTAAGCTTCTAATAATCAACAATCCACTAATGCAACTCCCTGATAGAGTCATTAGTCTGCAGACTGCATACTGTCCATTGTCATTATGTCTGGGTATCCAGGTAGAAATGTTCTCCTTACTGGTGACTCCATTGCAGGCTCAATGACTCTACAGTCACTAAGCTGGAAAAAGACAAGTTGATAGTCTTTCTGTCTCTTTCTGGTGCCAGGATCCATAATGTCATGAGGACTCTTCAGTTCATCAAAGAGGACGAATATGACTAGGATCTGGAGGCAATTCATATAGGTGTGAATGACCCTGGGGCACTCAGCCAAGAAGGATATCTAGAGAGACATGTTCTAGTTTACTTTGCATATGTTATGTACATGTAAGACTATGGACCTTAGTGGAATCTTTCCCTCAATCAGAACAAAGAGATGCTAACTGTATTTAGCACTTGGCTAGGTAGCGGTTATATTTCTAGTGGATTCTTTATGTTTTGGTTTGGGATGAAATATTCAACAGCCCAACTTGCTTTATAGTGATTGCCTGCACCTTTTGTTTTAGGGCTTCTGCATATTGGCCAAATAACCTTTTTAGGCACATTCTACTTTCTGGATGTTGCAGAATAAGAAAAGGTTTGCATTGAATACCAGTCTGGCTCACGTTAATGTTGTTACACAGTGCCAGAAATCTCAGCAATAAGCTGCTGGATCTCACAGCTGTCCTGTAACTTGAATTCATTCACATCTGTGTCATTACAGATTCTTATATTCAGTGTGTAAAGACAACATTCACTTTTTACTAGGTGTAGCGCCTAATATGCATTTGGAGTTGGAATCTGCAGAGAGGAGTCTTAGTATTTTTCAGAAATGTGGTTATCTGTAGACAGATTCCTAGTGACAGACAAGTAGAACTTACTTCAAATAACTCTATAAAAGACAAAAAATATAATTTCACAGCCTGGGTTTAATTTCTCCAAGTCTTTGATAGAAATGGACCCCATTCCTAAATCAGGGTTCCATTAATGTTCATGAAATTAATATTGATTCAGTCTTTGATGTTAGCCAAGAGTGCTTTTCTCAGCACCCATTGTGTGCTCAGTATTATCTCTTTCTGTAATTCTTAAGGAGTTACATGTATTTGTAGCATATTTATGCAGATACACTAGACAATCTCGATGTACTGAAATGTTAAAATTCAGTACGTCGAGACCGAATAGTGGAAAGTGCAGTTAACCAAAACTACACTATGCCAAATCCACCGCTACCGTGGTGTCGCATTCATGACTTGTGGTGCGGTTTCTGGAATTTTCTGGGGTTTCAGGTAAGTGTTGTGTGTTTGAGGATAATGGGTAGGGATTTTAGTGTGTGAGTGCGTGTGGTGGTGTTTGTTCTGTGTTTGTGTGTTTAGTGCGACCTCGGAGTTAGAATATATAAGTAGGGGGGTAGGGGGGTGCAGGGGGGCTTGCCCCTCTGCTTATAGGTAGGTTAAGTGTGTTTGTGTGTGTTGTTATGTTTATTTAGTTAGGTAGGTGTATGTGTGTGTGTGATCATGTCCTGGTTTGTGTGTGTGTGTGTGTGTGTGTGTGTGTGTGTGTGTGTGTGTGTGTGTGTGTGTGTGTGTAAATGGTCGCGATTGTAATGTTCGTTATTGTGGGTTTTCGTGTATGTGGTTTTTCGACTATTCAGTCTCGAAATACTGAAATTCGATATTTCAGTATTTCGAGATTGTATAGTGAATCCATCTATGCACAGCTGTGAATTCTTTTTTATTACTCCCATCGCTCCTATTACTGTTGGAACTGTCTGACTATGTTTCTTCCACATTGGTCTCATTTCTGCCTGCAAATCCTAATAGTTTATGACATGTGTATCTCTGTACATAAGATGTTGTAATCACTGTGTGCAGCAATTTCAGTGATTAATGTTGCTTTTGTCATTTTTTTTTATGATATACCTGGTTTTCTCACATCTATTTTTTGAACTGTTGGTAACTGGTGATCCCATGTGATATAAACTTCATCATTCTCTATAATGCTTTCCGGTTCTTTTTTCCAATGCTTCTCAGCTATTTCTATATTGTGGTGCTTGCATAATCTCCAATGCAGCAGTCTTGCCATATTATTGTCCCTCTGCCATGAGTGTATTACATCCAACAATTCATAGCCTGTCATAGGTCAATATCCATGTTCATGAAGGACCTTAGAAATATTTCTAATTGTGCTTAATGAAATAATGCTAAATAAAAATCTTTTTTGATATGTGATTTCAGTCATTCTTTCATTAATTTAAACATATATACCAGAGAAGTTGGGTACATCCAAAGATTCCTAGGCTTATTAAATCTTAAATTCCTTGTATAAAGAGTTAACCAACCATTTAGGGGTCAAATTATTTTACACCCCTTCCTGACTAAGCTCATAACTACTTGAAATACTCCTAATCTTTAATCATATTACAAACTCCTTAGCTCCTCCTTTAGAGCATCTAAATCTACTATAATGAACACCTCTGAATTCAAGGACTTAAAAGACAAAACTATTAAATCTACATGATGAGATGTCAAAATTCAGCTGCAAGATTTCCAGGTCCCAATGTATACTCTTCTGCCATTTATGCCAATGAATTTTTACGCTCATCTAATGAATGATTTAGACTATACAATTCAAGGCAGAACATAATGTATCAAAGAACAGAAAAAAATGGACAACTTTGGCAGAATTTCAGTATCAATAAGCCCTATGACAGAAGAAAAAAACAGTAAGGCATAGAATAAATCAACTTCTACCAGCAATGAAGTCTTTATATCTAAGTTCCTCAAAAAATTGAAAGGTATTGCCAGTCAAAGCAGAACATGAATTAAAAATAACATCTAGAGACAAAGATAATTATATAACTTTTCTACCTACATCAGATAATTAAGAAATAATATTCAGCATTGCATTGAATTAATTAATGATGCTATTACCAACACCGACCTAAGGATGTTGCTAACCTACTTACAGATGCATTTAATGCCAGCTTCACATCAAAAACAGTCACTGAAGACCCACAAATTCTGAAGTCCTTTTCTCACCCAATAATTGTTAAGGAAAACGTCCTAACTGCACTATCCAAACCTAAAATCCCCCCTGTTTGACCCAAAACTAATAGCACCAAGTATGCCTTTTCTGAGACCCTCCTAAAGCTGTTTAATTTAAGTATAACTATAGACAGTGGTCGCTCCAGGCTTCCTTTCATACTTGGGCACACTTGTGATACAGTATCCCAAGACTGGGTACTCTCAATGTCTTTGCTCAAAATTTCTGGGCAAAGACAAAGAAAATGGGGGGTTCAAAAAGGGGAAATATTAAATGTTATTTTATGCATTTGTTAACCAGGTAAAGCAACTGGACAAAGAGTCCCTTTCTCAGAAATAACACAGGATTGCTGTCTGGTTAAGTGACTTGCAGCTGTATTCTGTCATCATATATGTACTGAAGAAGATGCACTAACACACTGCATCCAGTTGACATTTATTTTTTCCCAGTGGTTGGATTAAAGCTACTTATTTCAACATATAGAGTTGGGCTTGTTTATGCTATGCTGATAGTTTACTTCTTGGATTGTTTTTGTTGCATCTTGCATGTTTTGTTTTTTTATGCGTATTGTGGTTTTGTAAGTATACTGGGAATGTCTATATAATTATACTAGATGTTTTCCTTGATTTGAGAATCTTTTAATCTGCTGTATACTTTTAGGATTTTATTTTCTTTTATTGCTGAGTTTGTTTATGATTGTGGACCACAAGGTGTTTTTTTTTTTTTAATTTCCCATTATGTTGAGATCTGGTTGGGATTGACAGTTCTCTACAATTATTTAACTGGCCATATGATTCCTTTGTGAAATAACCTGCCGTGGCACTATCTAGGTTGATGTTGTTGTAAGTTTTGAAACTTTATTATAGAACTTGATGAAATTAGAAGAAATGAAATCTTTAATTGATGATGCTGATTTCAATGGATTCAAAGATTTGGAAGGTAAATGTAAGTAGTTTATGATCTGACTTAACAGAGGAAAGAAATATCAAGGGAGTACTACACAAAGAAGCTATATTTGTAAGGACCATATCAGGAATATCATGGCCAGTATGTGCATGTTTTTTTTCTTTAAAGAATATATAGAATGCTAATATGATGATCTGTTTGTCACATGATTTTACAAATGTATAAAAACATGCAGCTGTATTCTGTCATCACATATGTAATGAAGAAGATGCACTAACACACTGCATCCAGTTGACATTTTTTTCCCACTGGTTGGATTAAAGCTACTTATTTCCATATATAGAGTTGGGCTTGTTTATGCTATGCTGATAGTTTTCTTTCTGGATTGTTTTTGTTGCATCTTGCATGTTTTGTTTTTTCATGCGTATTGTGGTTTTGTAAGTATACTGGGAATGTCTATGTAATGTTATCCTTGATTTGAGAATCTTTTGATCTGCTGTATATTTTAGGATTTTATTTTCTTTTATTACTGAATTTGCTTATGGTGGTGGACCACAAGGTGGTTTTGTTTTTAAATTTCCCATTATATTGAGATCTGGTTGGGATTGCCAGTTCTCTACAATTATCTAACTGGCCATATGATTCCTTTGTGAAACTACCTGCCATGGCACTATCTAGGGTGATGCTGTTGTAAGTAAGTTTTGAAACTTTATTACAGAACTTGATGAAATTAGAATAAATTAAATATTTAATTGATGATGAAAACCATACATAAAGGATTCAGAATTCCTTCCCACAAACGATTCCTCCCACAGATCAGACAGACTCCACAAAAATACGGAGGCATCCCCTTATTATATCCAAATACCTTCTCAGTATTTCCATATTCTAAGCCCATTCCCTCCTTCTCTACCGCAGAATTACTTATCACCTATTTTAAACTGAATAACTATAAAAAACTATGCATTATAGTCATATACATTCCCCAGGCAACAATATTCCCATTCTAGAAGACATCCTTGCCTGGACTACCAATAACATAAAAAATGAAACACTAATCCTAGGCAATGTAAATATTAATTGGTTAGATCAACCTCCACATCTATACCCACCTTATTTCTGATATCATCCGACCTGACACTAAGAATAACAAAGGTTCAATCTTGGATTGGATCATTGTTTCTGACCCTGATAACATATCCACCTCTGGTACTCTTGCAGACAGTATAAGTGACCACTCTCCAACATTCATAATACATAAGCCTACCACCCTACCTTGCAAGCACCAATATAGATACACCCGAAATTTGTCCCAATTCTCCCCAACTACTCTTAATGAAGCTTTGCAAAATACTAACTGGAATCCACTAAAATCTCTCCCTCTTAATGATGCTGTAGCATATTTTAATACTACATTTCTGACTATCCTGAACTCTCTTGCCCCTCTTTGGTTAAAAAGAGTCAAGACAAAACATGCCAGTTGGCTCACGAAGCAAACAAAGCAAATTATGTCCTCTAGGGATAAAGCCTGGAAAGCCTGGCTAAGAAACAAAACTCCTGCTACCCTCATCCATTACAAACCAACTTTGCAACCAGGCCAAATGTTTAGTTCTCAGAAACAAAACAAGATTACTTCCAAAGCCTCCAAAACCAACATAATCAGAACCCCAAGAAATTCTGGGGAACATTCAACTCCTTACTCCATCCTGGAACAATCCATGCCCTGATGCAGAAAATACCCACTGAATTAGCCTCTCTCTTTAATTCTTATTTCATCGATAGTATTGTTAAACTTACTACCACCTTCCCACCCATCAACACTAACATACCACACCCCACCACGCCACTTGCTATATCATCTTCATTACCGACTTTCTTACTGTTCCCCCATACCTACTTCCACCATACAAAAGCTCCTTCACAAACTAAAACAATGCACCAATGCCCCAGATGACCTACCTGCAGAATTCTTAAAGCTATCTGCTTCCTCAGTTGCATACCTCATCAGTATCCTCCGTAACAGGTCCATTTAGGAATCCTGCATACCTGATATCTGGAAAAAGGCATATGTTCTACCACTTCATAAAGGTGGCAACAACTCTGGCATTCCCAACTTCCGGCCCATTGCCATTCTGTCTCCTATCTCAAAAATACTAGAGAAGTGCATTCACACTCAACTCCTTAGCCACATGACTACAAACCACCTCTTTTCCACCACTCAACATGGCTTTAGGCCAGGACATAGCACAAACACTGCTCTCATTTCCTTCCTGGACACTGTTAATAGAGCCAGGGATGATGGATCCATAGTCTCCGCACTCTTCCTGGATCCATCAAAGGCATTCAACAGAGTTTCCCACTCCCTTCTGCTTACTAAACTCTCTAACCTTGGCACCTCTCCCTCCACCCTTCAGTGGTTTTTCCAGCTATCTCAGTCATAGGCACAAGCTACCATATGGCAACACTGCTCCTCTCCTTTCAACAACACCAACACAGGAGTCCCCCAGGGTTCCATACTGGATCCCCTTTTATTTAGTATATTCATCAACGACTTTCATAAAATTCTTACCCACAGTACTGTAATCCAATATGCAGATGATTCTACCATTATCTGCTCTTCCAAATCTCCCTCTACATTGCAGCACCTTACCCAAGAGGCTTTTACCTCAACTGAATCCTGGATGTCACAGAATCATCTTGCCCTTAAACCCAACAAAACTAAATGGATAACATTTACCCCACAAAAATCTAGCCCAGTTAATAAGTCTTGACTTTTCAGTTCATTCCCAAAACAATCCTGTTATTAATGTTGTTCCCAGTACCAAACTGCCTGGTGTCATCATTGACGATAACTTAACTTTTGACCTTCATATCCAGAATAACATAAAAAAAAAACATCAAAAGCTAGGTGCCCTCTATTGGCACAATCACTTTCTCACCTTCTCTGCAAAAAAAGCTCTTGCCTCCTCATTCCTGCTTCCTACACTCCTATACAGCGCCCCCATCCTAACCAATATTCAGTCCTCCCTAAAAACTAAACTCAATACATGCTACAATAAAGTTGCCAAATTTGCTACAAATGCTAAATTCTCCTTCTCACCACTGTTCGACACTACATCAACTTAATTGGTTGGGACTTTCAATTACCTTACATACCTACAACTTACTACTGCCCATAAAATCATTTACTTCCCAGAAATCTGCCCAACCCTAACTGACATCTTAACCATCTACCATCCAAATCAACACTTAAGGTCAGAAAACAAAATGCTACTAAATACTGATAAACCTAAGCTCTCAGATGGTCAAATATGTTACTCTTTCACTGTCTCCAAGCTTTGGAATAAACTCCCTCCTTCAATAAGACCTATCAGTAGCTCCACTGCTTTTAAAAACTCCATTAAACTTCACCTCTCATCACATTGGATATGCACCTGCACCCTTAATCACAATTCCATTCCCTGACCCCCTCCCCAAAACCATCTCATCCTATCTCTATACCTAGACTTTCTTTTCCCTTCCCTCCTATACACCTACTGCTTCTGCTGACACTAGCCAGTGCCATCTCTACTCTAAGCCTTCTGCCTCCTGTACACCTACTGCTTCTGCTAACACTAGCCAATGTCATGTCTACTGTAAGCCTTCTGCCTCCTTTACACCTACTGCTTCTGCTGACACTAGCCAGCCCCCTCTCTACTCTAAGCCTTCTGCCTCTTTTTCCTTTATACAATCTTCTCTTTCATCTAACAACCTTACCTGCCATCCACACCTCCTATTTCTATACTTCTACCATGAGTTTAACAATTTTCTACCAATGTCACCATGTTATACAATGTTATCACCTCACTACTTTATTGTAATTCATGCCATATTATTGTATGCTCTTATTCACTTATCTAATGTACTACCACTACCTGATCTATTCTGTATTATATGTTCTTTTATTTAATTACATGTGGAGCTTTTCTCCCTGGACCTCCACTGAAAATGGGCTCATCTCTGGCCCAGTGGACTTTCCCGGTAAACTAATGCAATAAATAAATAATTATGCTGATTTCAATGGATTCAAAGATTTGGAAGGTAAATGTAAGTAGTTTATGATCTGACTTAACAGAGGAAAGAGATATCGAGGGAGTACTACACAAAGAAGCTATATTTGTAATGACCATATCAGGAATATTATGTCCAGTACTGGATTTATTAACAATCTGGTCCAGGGAGTTTTTTCTTACTAAGTCTAGAAAGTTTTAGACATATACCACATTGGTGGTATCAGTACTACAATTTATTGAGGAGTAGTTAAAGCCTTCAAAAATAAAAGAATTCTTGTTTATAGAGAGTTTATTGGGTTGATTTAGAAATCATACATGATTTTCAATGGACATAGAGGGTGTACTGTAACAGGTTATAAACTAATAGCTGGTCTTTTTTAGTATGATTTGGATTTAAATTAATTCCATTTATGAGTCTCTGGAAATCTGTCTAGAGGTGATATGGTCCCTAACAAATATAGAAATGCCACCACAGTTGCCAGCATGTCTGAAGGCACGATAGTTTCAAAACCAAGGTTAAGGAGTGTTTGTCTTCTGAACATTTAAACCAAGTTTCAGTATTGTTTCAGTATTTTCATATATATAGATATGTTCAACTGCAGGAGAGCTTCAGGTTATCAGCTGCAGGAGAGCTTTAGGGTAGAGTAGTTCGTGGTTGAGACTTCTGGGAATAAGCATATTCACCTTAACGCGATCCTGTTTTGGATTTAATATGCTAGTTATATTGTGAGGTCCATTAGATAAACTCTGCTTAAAAAAGGCACTATGGGGTAGCAATGTCTTTAGCCTGTATGCAGAACCCCTGGAATGAGAAGTGCAGGCCATCCTATGCAAAGAAAGTAAGACTGATGAGTATCCTTTTCATGCTGCGACAAACTGCATCTACATGGAATGATGCTTACTGTTTAGCAAAATGTTGAAGACATTTATTTTTTTTTTCTTTTTTAATCTATTCTTGGAGAAGGAAGGATTCTGCTCAGGGCTAGAGTCTTGCCAGCATTTGTGGCATGCATGAAGAGTTCTGACATATCTCTCTGCATATCTGTCAGGGTTTTGCATCTCAAGTCTTTCACCCCCTTTTGGGCAACCACAATGTCATAGTCATATTTCTTAAGTGAAAGGATCTTAAGGGCCCTTGAGATATCAGAGATCCTAGCACCTGAAAGACAACTTAAAGTTACCCTGCCTTTGTCCAACATACTGAGATAAGACTCATAGCTACTGATCACTAACATATTTCTATTCGTAGAGTAGTCCAGTACAGTGTATTTGAGGTAATTTAACTTTTGGTGACTCTTTGTCGAAACTGTGTCCAAAGGTGATGAGTTGCTGGATGTTTGTTGAGGCATAGTCCTCATGGGTCTAGATGACTTTGGTAATGATTTTTGTTTTTACGTCCACAGCATAAGACATTTTAGAGTAAGATATTATAGACTGTGACAGTTGAGTGTGTTGCTCAAAGTATTTGTTGTTAGCATGAGGCCTCCATAATTGATAAATACTTGCAATTCTTACAAACAGAATTTCTTGGGTTGAGTAACAGTGCAGTATCTGTGAGGTAAGGTAGTTAAAACACTGTCTAAGGACACTAAGTGTTAAGAGGCTGGTAACAGAAGCGAAACAGACATAGAGACCTTCCATCTTGTTACTGGACTGTCCATGAAGCAGGCAGAAATATATGAAGGAGAGGTAAATCAAACTTTAGTAGTCTAAGGAGAGGAACATCCTGTTTGAACTTCTAGTACTGATAAGTACGAACAGATGAGATAAGACTGGGAAGAGCTTCCAAAGACAATTTGTAGTAAGGGCAGGTAAACAACCAAACAACACTGGTTGATTAGGAAGCTACCCTATGGTTAGGATTTATAGAAAATAAATGGACTGGTATAAATATTTGAATAGCTAAAAAGGAATGACTTTGCATAATGTAAGATCTGTGCTTAAAAAAAACAATGAAGGAGGAGGGGGGGGTGAGAGTTTTATGGTGAAATAAAGACAGACAGCAAAGAGAGATATTGAGATTAACAGCACAACATGAACCAGAGTGCAGCTATTTTTTTAACTACTTTGCTTGTTTTTAGATAGCTTGAGACAGACACAAAGAGAAGTTGAAGACTTAACTAAAAAGTAGCTCTTGGGCCTCAGACAATAATAGCAATTAACTACAACCCTAACCCTCCTTGGAGGAAATCACAACTTACACAACTAAAATGATGCTATTCACATTCAATGTTTCTGTTGTAAATTGATCCTTTACCTACTGTAAAATTATCTTTTACCTTTCTTTTTAATCTTATTTAACTATATATATATATATATATATATATATATATATATATATATAGTTTTCCTTCCTGTTTCCAAAAGATCTGTTACATTCATCATGTTCTACATTCCACCCTTTCTCATCATTTTCATATAATAAATACATTGTACTGATTTACTACAGAAACAAATACATTTTCTTCTTCCCCATCAGTGTTTTCTCTCCTATCAATTTTTTATTACCTATTTAATTAAATGAACAACATGCTCTTCTTTCACACCTACATTCACCACTCCTTCCAAACACCATTCCATAAATGCATTTCATCAGCCTTTCTTAAAGTTTGTCCAGTCTAGAAGATTGCCCCAAAAATTCTTAGCTCATACTAAGAAGCTTCTGTAGTTGTGACTTGCATAATTAGTGTATTCGTTTACACCAGTCATCAAATAATCCATGTCACAGTAATGCTTTTCTAGCAAACCTAAAGTTTCAAAAGTTCTTTTACAGAATGTCTCAGAGTCTAAGTGCATCAAGGTCCTGATATATTTGACCTTAAAACTCAGTTGTAGTATCAAATTATACCAACTGTCATACCTGATTGATTTACCATCCTCCATTCTCCATTCAGACTTGTACCTAGTCTCCGTTTTTACGAAGCTGAAATGATAACTACCTTGCCTGCCACAGTTACTCTCAACCATTAACTGCAGCATACAATCTCTGTGTGTTCGTTTCCTCAGTCTCCTCATGTATTTTGATTCTTTCTGTCTAAATTCACAGCTCTTCCTCAGTCATCTCATTATAATCCAGATTGACAGCTCATGTACTATCTTCTGACCACAGAATTTTACAGACTTTTTTTATCATCCACATACTGCAGCATACATTCACTCTCAGTATTTGCAATTGTATAATCCAGTTCTCTTCTACCAACAATTTCACTGCATACTCATCTGGTGTGACTCCTGTAGTCACAGCTATTTCCACCTCATTTTGTACAGAAGTATGCTCTACATATCAATCACCCATATTCTCAAGCTCATCTGTCTCAGTGTTCTCCACCATGACACTCACCATCAACAGTTCCCCAACATCATCTGGCGGTGGAATGAGTATGGACTTTTCCCTGAGTGCCTTGGATACTTTTCTCCTAGTCAGGATAAGGACAGCCTTAGGTCTCCCCAAAAAATAGTTCAGAAACAGAGAGAGAATAACCTGGTCAAGAAAACATAAATAAATTAAATAAATTACATTAAACAAATCAGCAGTAAGACTTTTACGTTTTCCAACTTAATTGAATTTTTACCTATGTGCCACTATCACAAACCCTTCCTAAATTAGCTTGAGCCCACTTGCTCTGAAATTCAAGCATGTGATCAGCTAAGTCACCTTGTTTGGTTTGAAGATATATGCTCATGGAGGGGTTTTGCTTCTGATAGTGATGTCAGTGGCACAGTTGGAATAAAGTTTATGGTCTTTGCTTTCCATGTAAAATGTAAAAGGTTCAGTCCTCACCTATGGCCAACGGCTGTGTGGAATTTGCTTGTTCTTACTGTGTCACTGAGGGTTTCTGTTACCCTCCCACCCCACAAGAAAAAGAATGCAGAGTTTTTCCACCTCAGTTGTGTTTGTGAGCAGCAGCACAGACTCTAGATGGTGCCTCTCAGGCAAAGAGTTGTATAGGCCAACCACTTTGGGCATTAAATGTAATACATGCTATCCCATAGGTAGGCAAACATTGAACATAGAGTGCATGACACATCAGGACCAGTATGTGCCTGACATAAAGCCCAGCCACCCTGGGTCAATAGCTACTGACCGGCTGGTGTCCAGTTTGTCAGCCGGGGTTACCTGGGATAGCTCTGTTGAACAAAAGCTGGATATAAAACCAATCAACCTGCCAAACATGAACTAAGGATTTCTATACTCAGTAAAGGTTCACTGACAGGACACAGCTAGAAAGTGGATGACTGACATGTTGGTAAGGAGGAGGCCGGATATCCTGTGTATCCAGGAGATACAAGAGAAAAGCAGCACAGCAAAGCCACTTGGCTTTGGATCCAGAGTTTACTACTCAGGGGATGGACAGACTAGAAATCATGTGGGTATTGTGGTGAGGGAAGAGACTTCAGAAGACTGGAAGGGATGTAATCAGAATTAGTGATAAACTTATGGCAATCATTCTCCAGGGAAAGGATAGGGCACCATACATAATCTCCTTCTTTTCCCCACAGCTGGGTTGTGATTGCAACAAAATCAGTGCATTCGGGCAGTAGTGGCAGGACCTTCTAAATGAAGCAAAGCAACTTGAGTTGATGTTGATAATGTGGGACCGAAATTCACATATCAGGACAGACAGAACAGGATATGAGGACTGCCTGGGTCCACATGGGCGAGGCAATAGGAACAAAGAAAGACAGGCTGTTCTAGACTTCTATCTGGCAATTGGCTTGATGGCAGCCAACACACTGGTCAGCAAGTGAAGCAGTCACAAAATAACCTACAAGAGCAACCAATATGCAACTCAGATAGACTTCATCCTAGTAAGGAAAGGGCATTGGGGTCCGATCAACAATTGCAAAGCCTCCCCAGTGATGCTGTTGGCCTACAGCATAAACCAGTGGTTACTACAATCAGCTGCAAACAGTGGCCAGAGAAAGCTTTAAGATTAATAAAACCTGGAGGTTGACTGCAGAGAAAACACAAGATTTCAAGGAAATACTCAGGGCTCTATCACCTCATGAAGAAAAAATAGGTGGAGTTGAATAAGAAAGGCAGTGCCTCAAAACAATATGTGTGAGGAATATAGAAAAGATATGCAGCTGAGCCATGTATGGAAGTAAGGTGCATAAAGATAGCTGTTGGTGGAAATCAGAGGTTCCCCTTTATAACATTGAATTCCAATATTGTTGTCTCACTTAACAGCAAGACAACAACATTGTAACTTCAAAATCCCAGAACGGTGAATTTCGCCTCCGGGAAACTAACCACTTGGCCACCACAGCTGTCCTTTGCCCTTTACTCCACTGTAGTGTGATCTCAGAGTTGGAATATTTAAGTATGGGGGTGTGGGGGGGGGGTGAAGCCCCCATTTCCATGGGTTTAATTTGTTTAGCTTTTTGTTTCTGTCAGTGGTGGCCAAGTGGTTTGTTTCTCGGAGGTGAAGTTCACCATTCTGGGATTTTGCTCTTTTGAAGTTACAATGTTGTCATCTCACTGTTAAGTGAGACAATGTTATAGGAATTTGATGTTATAAAGCAGAACCATATCAGAAGCCTGGGCAGTCATCAAAAGAAAGAAATAGTGCCAGAAAAGGTGGGACATAGAAATGATAGACCAGACTAAGAAAGGATATTGGTTAGATAACAAGGAGGCCAAGTAACTAGTAGCAATAGCAAAGAACAAGGCATCTGAGAGCACTCTACTAGCCTCTGTAAAGGAATCAACAAATAGTACAGTAAAAAGAAAAAACAAGTCTGTCAGGGAGCATACAAAGACATAAAGATAAACAAGATAGTTATCAGACACATTTTCTAAGGGAGACCAGCAGCTATCTGCTCACCATTCTACAGGACATCAAAGACAGATGGCAGGAATACTTCCAGCAACTCCTGAAAAAAAAAACAGTTATACTGCTCCAGGCACAGCCTATGATGAAAGAAGAAGAGGAGGCGCCCACCACAGAAGAAGTAAGAACAGCATTAATGTAGTCAGGGAAAGCAGTCATAACAGTATGGAGAGAAAAGTGCATCACAGATAACTGGAGAATAAGCATTCTAGTGTTAGTGCACAAGAACTTAAGGGGTAATATAGAGGTATCAATCTCCTGTCACACTGCATGAAAGTTATAGAGAGGGTGATTGATAAATGAATATGCAGAGTAGTAAAATGTAGGATGAAATATGAACCGTTTGGATTCAGGTCAGGATGCAGCACAATCATCCTGTTGTTTTCAGTAAGCCAGATAGATGAGAAGAAGTTGAATATGAGGAAAGAGTCTAGATGGGCTTTCCTAGACATGGAGAAGGCATATGGCAAGGTCCCAAGAAAGCTGATTTGAGCAGTCCTGCAATTGTTCACAGTCTCAGAAATATTGGTAGAATTAAAGCAGACTATGTAAAAAGACCAAATGACACAAATATGACAATGTTAAGATTCCCAAAGGGGTTCCCAATTGGAGTGGTGTGCATCAGCTTCCAGCTGTGAGTTGCTCATGCTGGTGAATGACTATATTATTAAACATGTTGGAGGGGACAGGTAAATAAAGTTGCTGTATGCAGATTGCATGGCATTTAGGCAGACTGAACAACAGCATCAGGAAATGGTAGGGGGATGAAATGCAAAACTGAAGTCACATGGGATGAAAGTGAGTACAGATAAGATAGTTATAATGGCAACACATGGGGGGAACCAGAAGAAGGTATGAATTGAGATAGAAGGGAAAATAGTGGAACAGGTTAACAGCTTCAAGTATTTGGTAGGTATGACTGAGAAGAAGAAGAATCTGAACGAGGAGGTCAAAGCTAGAATCAGAGGTTCTGCAGTGAAATGGAACAAAGTGTTAGAGATAGTGTGTGATAAAAGAATGCCAAAGAAGCTGAAAAGTAAGGGTTACTAAACAGTGGTGAGACCAGCGCTACTCTATGGTACATAAACCTTGGTGGTGAAGACAGAACAGTTGAAGAAGCTGGAAATAATGGAGATGAAGATGTTAGGATGCATAGTGTGGGCAGATGAATAAATAAGGATATCAGAGCAGAAGCCTAAACAGTTCTAATTTCAGAGAAGTACAAAAGAATATATTATGATTGTCAAGGTACATATGGAAGAAAGCAGAAGGTGACCTGGCAAAGAAGATTTGAGAAAGACATGAAGAAGTCAAGAGAAAATGAAAGTGTCTAGCAAAGAGATGGGTTAATTGTGTGTGAGAGAAAACTTGTTACAGGCAGACATTACTGTGAAGAATGTAGGAGAGTGGCTACAAATCATGAATCATGGCTACAACTGACAATACACTGACCCCATGAAGAAAAATAGGAAAAGGGGTATTGGTGATGATGAGTGATGTCATTTAAGAGACAGGACCTGGATAAGCTGGTGCAAGAACAGTTGAATTACGAGACAGCTTTGATGCTCTCTCACTTTTGAGGGTGGAAAGTTCAAGCTGGGTAGTTCTTAGCTTAGTGCTGAAAGTTAGATAGTCACAAATCTAGTTCCTTGTTGTGACAGTATTCTCAGTCAAGAGTGATACAGTGCTTACTTCCTTCACTCTTGTGCAGTAGTGTGCACACTAAACCTTAGCATGAAAGCATGCTGTAACCTTCTATGAAGGTTGGCAAACGAACAACAGCTCCTTCTTCAACTTAGGCAGACAATAATGGCCACAGATTTTGAGTCAGCCCTGTATGTCAGTGAAGGCTTTGCTCTACTTCAGGACAAATGCCACAATCCCATGTATAACAGAATGAGCAGTAGTGCTAACAGCATTTAAGTTAATAATGCTAGACATGATCCCATGTATAACAGAATGAGCAGTAGTGCTAACAGCATTTAAGTTAATAATGCTAGACACGATCCCATGTATAACAAAATGAGCAGTAGTGCTAACAGCATTTAAGTTAATAATGCTAGACACTATCCCATGTATAACAGAATGAGCAGTAGTGCTAACAGCATTTAAGTTAATAATGCTAGACACGATCCCATGTATAACAGAATGAGCAGCAGTGCTAACAGCATTTAAGTTAATAATGCTAGACACGATCCCATGTATAACAGAATGAGCAGTAGTGCTAATAGCATTTAAGTTAATAATGCTAGACACTATCCCATGTATAACAGAATGAGCAGTAGTGCTAACAGCATTTAAGTTAATAATGCTAGACACGATCCCATGTATAACAGAATGAGCAGTAGTGCTAACAGCATTTAAGTTAATAATGCTATACACGATCCCATATATAACAGAATAAGCATTAGTGCTAACAGCATTTAAGTTAATAATGCTAGACACGATCCCATGTATAACAGAATGAGCAGTAGTGCTAACAGCATTTAAGTTAATAATGCTAGACACGATCCCATGTATAACAGAATGAGCAGTAGTGCTAACAGCATTTAAGTTAATAATGCTAGACACGATCCCATGTATAACAGAATGAGCAGTAGTGCTAACAGCATTTAAGTTAATAATGCTAGACACGATCCCATGTATAACAAAATGAGCAGTAGTGCTAACAGCATTTAAGTTAATAATGCTAGACACGATCCCATGTATAACAGAATGAGCAGTAGTGCTAACAGCATTTGAGTTAATAATGCTAGACACGATCCCATGTATAACAGAATGAGCAGTAGTGCTAACAGCATTTAAGTTAATAATACTAGACACGATCCCATGTATAACAGAATGAGCAGTAGTGCTAACAGCATTTAAGTTAATAATGCTAGAAGTCTCTGTTTACTGAAAAAAGGCAAATGCTTATAAAAAGTAACCTTACTTCATTCGAATAAGGGAGCAGGAATTTTGTTGTCATCCTCATCCCTATGGTTTCTACTTTTCAAACTGTTTTCTTGAAGAATTAATGTAGTTGTTATGTCATATAATACATATGTGGCAATTCACAAGACCATGTTTATATATTTGAGCACTTGTTGTCATTCTGACAGAACAACTGTCATCCCAAAACTCATTTCTCCAACTGTAACCTCCCAGGTTCATGGAAATATACTTTCTAAAGGAAAGAAGACCTGCTGGTCATGTGATAATTGGTTTTTCCACATTTTCCAGTTGAGAATAAAGCTTTCAAATTTCTGAGTTCTCAGAATCTCACAGAGTCTGGAACAATATAATGCTTTCCTCATGTTGCCTGGTAGCATTATATAGCCATTTGTCATTGTCCTTTTATCTTGATAAGGTGTCTACTAAATGTTTGTATGCAGATATCTTTACTGATCTTATACTGGTCCTACAGACATCCTGTCTACAAATCAACAAGTGAATTGTTTCTGCTATTACATACCTTATATGTCTAAATGTTATTTATACATTGAAACGCATCATGTTTTTGATAAGGATGTATGCTAATATAATTGCCATTTAGTTAATTAATGTACCAGCAGCACAGGAATAATTTGATTTCAGAGAGCTACATAAAATGGCATCTCATGATTTATGCCATCATTTATGCACACTGATACTTGATTTATTGTGAAGATACATGCCATGCTTTTCAGTTTTCCTTCCCACTAATGTCAAAGCTTTTAAATGCACTTTGAGAAAACTACTCTAGGTCATTAAAAACAGCCTGATTTTTTAATCAGACTTCCATCAAGCCTTTGATTGGTAAAGAAATAGGATAGAGGAAGTCATAAATGAGATATGCTTATAGTTAGCATGTATACCATTGCACACAGAAAAAAAATAAGTCAGTGTGCTGATAGAAATAGTCATGGTAGAAGAAAAGACAGATTATAGCAATATATGTGAAGCAGGTTACACTTGCCCTGTTAACTAATGATAACATAATATGGCCACAACAACAAACCAATAACAGAACAGAGATGTTGCAGGCATCATGGGCATTACAAGCAGTTGAATTACCATGAACAGGTAAGAAAGGATTAACACAGTAATATAAACAACAGTACCACTGATGCAGTGTTAGCTTATGATAAAAATGCAGTGCTGACTAGCCTGCTTCTCTTCATCCTGAGCTGTATTACTTAGTTTTGTTACACAATTTCCTCATCACTAGGGTGAGTGCCAGATGAGAAGGGCCATCATGGGAGGTTCAGCTTTTTCATTTTGCAGCTCGCTTTCCTGCATGCAGCCACAGAAGTGCCAGGGACAGAATGTGTAATGGGCGGTAGTAAAAGGCAACTCCTCACTTCCTCAAGGTGGATTTCTACTCAGGTCGCCCTCCTCTTCCCTTAAAGCATGAAATGTGATTTCCCCATTCTCCACATGGTAAATCACACCACCAATGTGCCACTGTGGACACATTTCTTCCAACTCCAACAGGACAGACAAGCAGGCTATGCTGCTTCACTACTTCCTCCTTTTTTATAAGCTACTCAGATTCTAGAGTTGCTAATCAAACCCTTGTCACCTTGATCACAGCCAGGGCTCCTTCCTCTGTGCTATGCAGTCCGGCTTCACAATTATATCAAGGTGCCTATGCTTGTATTATTATATATTATTCAATGATGGGTCATTGATATTCAAAAACATGCATGCTGGTTGGAAAGAGAAACCAGTATGCCCACTGTAAATCAAGCATGTACCAATATGTAAATCAAGCATGTACCAATAGAAAAAAGTCCGGCTGCTAAAGTACCATTGCGTGGAAGACTATTTTCTATTGATATATACTACAGAGGCATATTTCTCAACTGTCCATATTTTTATCTCATACTTATGGTCTGTTCCTCATAAAATATGTGTTTTTCTGACAAACCACTAAGGAGTGACATTACTATCTTTAAGACAATGCATGCTAGCACAGACCCAGTTATTCCAGCAGCTTTCATAGTTTATGAGAGCAACCTTTACAATATGTCCCTATTTGGGGGCCTTTGTCCCCCTTATTTAAGAATCTGTTCACATTTATTGAGCTAAGAGGTTGAGAGGTATGTACGAAGGGAAGACCAAATAAAAAAAAATATCAGGTACATTCTGTACAACTAAAGAAACAGAAATGCACCTGATTTTCCTTGTATTTCAGCACTGTCTCTTCTGAACTGTCCAAATTTTAAGAGTAAAAAAAAAAAAAGCAATCGAGATTCTTTTTGCTCTGTTTCTTCTACTGAACAGCACTGATGCACTGTGCAAGTGTAGGAATGTAAGTCCCATACACATGCGCTGTACATCAACAAATGCAGAAGAACAGGAAACAGTGTGGAGGAACACTACAGAACTGTTATACAAAGACATTATTTAGGAAAGGTAAGACAATTTCTTTCTTAAATAATGTAATTGTATAATTGCAATAACTGACTTCTGGGTGTGGGTTTATGAGGATTTACCCATGGTTGGCTTTGTTTAATTGCTCCACCTGTGGATAAATCCTCATATTCGTACACCCACTTGTCGGTTATTGCTTAAATGTGTCATAGACATTTATCTCCCACTAAATGAAAAAGTTAGAACATAGCACTTTTTTGTACCATCTTTGCTTTTGCCTTTGTGTTTGGTTTGCTACTCTGGATATAATGACATTTAAAGTGCAGTGAAAAAAGATGTGTGAATATGTGGATGTGGTTGGGACTGCAGGAAGGTTGAGCTGTGGATGAACTTGAAGGAATAGGGAAATAGGTGGCTGCACAAAATGGGCTGATCTATTGTGGCAGCATATTGAGAAGTACAGAAATCAGAACAAATGAAAATCGAAGTTAGACTACACAGAGGGGAATAAAATGTTACTGAGGCAGTTTGGTGCTCAGAGATGGTGGGCAAGGTTAGAAAACAATGCCAGTAACGAGGCAGAAGTTACAAATTAGGGTAGCTTGATATGAACTTGGAGAAAATGGATATAAATATAAAGAACTGAAAGGGAATATCAGACAAACATAAGAGAAGACAATTGGTTGAGTCATTCTACAAGGGGGGATGGTGAAAGCAGATGAATTAATCTAAGGCCAAAGGAGTGGCACTGAAAAACAAGTTCAGATGGGGAAGTGGAAGGAAGAAATCCCAAGTAATACTGAGCACACACTGGAAAGAAAGGAAAATGATAACAGTTTGTAAGAAATGCTGATAATTTTAATTAATCTGGATGACTGCAATGCGAAACTACTGTGTGCAATATTAACTGTGGACTGTGATGAGGATGATCCAAACGTATTAAAAAGTACAATGAGAAGCATTGTGAAGATGAAAGATCTAAAGATAATGGAATAGACGAGACTTGCATTAAGGATGGATTAATCATGAACCATGAAGCCATGAATGAAAGAAAGTATGCAATATGAACAGCCTGTCTAGACATGAAGCTATAGGAGGTTATATTAGGAAATACATGATGATTTGATTGTTGAGATCAGAAAAAAAAGCACTGAAGGAAAGACAACAGGATAATTCAGAGGCTGAGTAGGAAAAGACTTAGAAGACTGATGGATGAGCAAAATATACTCTTTTGATTCATTTAATTTGGAATAGGACTTCACTGGATACAGGGACTGGAGAGGAATTATTTGATATTTAAGGCAGCTGGCATCATAACCACAACTGATGTAATCACAGCTTCAGCAGTTACAAATGGTAACCTGGTACAGAGCAGGAATTGCACGATTGGGGAAACTTAAACACATTGCAAGTTATCCAGAAAAAAGGTAGGAAAAGTAGGAAAAGAGGCCAGTCACAAGTGGATTACCACAGGGATCAGTCCTTGGATGGCTCCATTTTGGTGTTTACTTCTCAGAAGTCAAGGCCAATGTCAGTGGTCTCTGGCTGATTAAATTTGCAGATGATTGCAAATTAGGAGCTGTCATTGAATCTCACACTGACACAAATATTCTCCAGGAGGGGCTGACACAGACAAACAACTGGTGTCAGAGCCATGGACTAGAACTAAATGCCAAGAAATGCATAATTGTATTCTTTGGGAAGTCATCCATCCCTGGTAACTATCATAATGACAACACACCCCTTAGAGCTGACTAAGTAGTCAGGGACTTAGGGATGCACATTGATGGTAATCTAGCCTTTGACCATTATGTGTCTACAGTGGTGAGGAAACATTCTATGTTCTGTAATTTATAAACAAAGGTATGGTATCTAAGTCCAAGGATGCCATTGTTTCACAGTATTCAGCATTCATCACACCTATAATTGAGTACAATGCCCCCTTTGGTATGTACCTAACCAGGCATGTCCAACAATTGGAACATCCACTGAAACGTCTTATTAAAAGAATATAGGGCATACATGTCCTATGCAGACTGCCTAAAGTCCCTATCTCTGTATTCTGTCTCTACAGGCTTTTGAGGGGAGATCTATGCCTGGCATAGAGGGCATTGTCAGACCCCACTCTAATAGACCTCCTGCATATCCACAAAACAAACAGCACCAGAATTACCAGTTCTAAAGATTTAAACCTTGTCTGTGATATAAATAGGACCTGCTGGAGAGATAGGTATGTATCCCAGAGACTATCATGTCTATGGAACAGGCTCCCCATCCACATGAAGCAGAGTCCCTCCCTATTCAAATGCGACTTGGACAATTGGATGGGAATCGGGAAATTCATCCCTGGTTTGGCACCTATGTCTCTAATGGACACAGGTAACCTGTAAATGGTTCATCTCCCAGGCCAGTGCTTGCACTTATCAAGGGTATCAGAACTTGTCAGAGATGTGGGATGCATGGCTAGGCTTAAAAAGGCCCTTGTGGTCATCAGCCTAGTAAGCACCTATAACCTATGAACTACAGTATAGCAATCTGTATAAGAAACTGCTGCAAATAACAGAAAGATATGACAGTAGTTAGTTCAGAGTGCCAAAATAAACTGCTGATCAGTGATAAATTGCATCATTGAATACAATGATAAATCTAGTTCAGCATAGTTGTACCAGAAAGGATTCTGTGCATAAAGAACAAGAACTTGTATTTTACCAATACTGACTGGCTGAGACTGCAGTAAAAGGAAAGGATTTCAGGGTGATATTCATCACTAGGATGTTAAGTACAGCATAGTATGAAAAAAAAGAAGCAAGCAGGAGTAGAAGCAGGTAGGGGCACATTCTTAACAGAGAGTTCTCAAAAGTATTCAACAGAAGCTTTTATTTATGTTATTAATCTGTTAACCAGATAAACTTAACAGAGAGAATTCGAAAGTATCCAATAGATGTTTTTATTTATGTTATTAATTTTTTAACCAGGTAAGCCCGTTGGACTCAATTATTCTTTTTATGGGGTGACCCAGGAACACTTTCTGGCTGAATGATTTGTTCAGTCACACAGTAAGCAAACTAAAGTGGAAGGAGTCAAACTGAAGACCCCTGACTACAGGAAGTGGCTCTTTTGCAAGTCAGAGACTTAATTATCTGTATTAACTGAAAGACTATGCCAATATCATCCTCTAAGTGATGTCACAGTGTAACACACATAGGTTATTCTGCTCTCTGCTAAAAGCTCCATCTGGCCAGACTTGGCTTGAATTGCAGAGTTGATTCTTTCACTCTGCACAGTTCTAAGCAAGCAATTAAAATGCAAAGTATTCCTGACTCACAACAGAAAAAGGACATTTTTATCTAGTAAGTCTTACAAGGTTAATGCATTAGCATACTTAAAATAAATATATAGGGAACTAATAAGAAACATCATGGGTGTTGTCTCCATTTCTGCAAAAGAACTGAGATCAGAATGGTAGACTTCATGAATGGAGAGAGAGCAACATGATGAAGGAAGTGAAGGACTTGGGGCCTGCTGCTTCGTTGCTATTCCTTGAATAATACTTCCTGGAATATACAAGAGTTAAGACCAGAGAGGAGAGGAGAGGTGGAAGAGAGATGATAACATGTATTTATTTATTTATACATTCACGTACCTACTCTTTTCACTGTCTGTCTATCTATCTATCTATCTATCTATCTATCTATCTATCTATCTATCTATCTATCTGTCTGTCTATGTGTAATGTCTACCTATCCATTTATTCATTTTGTCAGCTGGGTAGATGGGCTTATTATAAGACCATTTTCAGGCATGACCTAAGTCAAAAGCACATTTAAGTAGCAACAAATTCAGAGGTCAGCAACTAAATGGACATACAAATTCAAAGCAAGGGTTAAAAAGCATAACATAAACAAGCTTACTCATGCATAAACAAACCAAAACAAGTAAACAGACATAAGACTGCAGTATGCTAATGCTGTTCTATAAATAAGAAAAACACCTCTCCTCTCCTCTCTGCTCGACAGTGGTACAGGAAAATAATTTTCTTGGGTGGCAAAAGCCAGCGTACTTTTTTGGCTGGGCTTGTATAGGTCCCAGGGCCGATAGTCTAGCACCTACCTATGAACCTATAAGATGAGTAAGTAAAACTGCAGTTAGATTTCAAATAAAGCAGGAAGGTAGCCAAAGATCCAGAAACCACAGTTAAAAATTCAAAGGAATTTACCACCTCCTTTCAATGTATTCACATATGCGCACAAATGTTAACATGTTTGTATATTTCCAGTCAAATCAGTTTTCAAACAATGCAGCGGAATTAGAATGATGGATATGATTAGAAGTAATGCAGGTAGCAGTACAGTTAGACATTATCAAGGACACAAAAGCATTTATATTCATATATTAAATGGATAAACTGCTTTTCATTAAACAAAGATAACTCTGTCTGACTCTGGACTCTAATATCCTGGTGTAATTGATTCCAGTTTACAAGTAAAATTTGCTAAAGCATTTTTCCTGATTGCTTCCCCAACTAGTGCTGTGAAAAACTGAGTGATTTAACATTCTTCTCCCTAAGAGCATATGGGAAAGTTTAGAAGTGCAATTTATTTGCTAACAAACTACCATAGTGCTTCCATATAAACATTTATTTGAATGTGAATGTTTTTAACTATAGAGTAGCTCAAGTGGTAACTTGGTAACCTTTGGCCTATCAAATGTAATGTAGTACTGTTCAAACATGGAGAAAAGGTGAAGAAACCTGCAGAATCTGTAACCTGAATAGTATATTAGGATAGAAGTTTAAGGTAATCAAAGGACAAGCATACTAATAACAAAGAATAAGGACATTAATGGTAAAAGTTTGGAGTTGGATGGTTTGATATGTTGTATCAGGCTTTAAAGCGATTGCTGACTGTTTTTGGTATCAGTTCAATATGAGGTATGAATCTGTATTTATCTGAACAATGCTTTGATTGCTTTGGGTGCAAACATTTAAAAATGTGTTTTTTTTCTAAAGCCTTTAATGTCACCCAATAGTATCGCAGCTGTTTTGGTTACATTTGGTGTATGTGAACTAATAGTGGCTCACTGACTTATGGTCAAAGATACAGCTGGCTTTCTGCATGCTTTCCAGCTGGATCTGGCCAATGCACAAGTATATCATCAGTATTAAAAAGTCATTTGTCTGTACTTATGATAATGTTTATGTATGGTCAAGTTTAATCAAGAAAAAGTTGTGGTTAACACTCACAGGTGCCAGTCTTAGGTGAATGAAAAGGAGAGACAACATTCTGTACTTGGTTCTCACCAACATGGGCGACTGCTGCACCACTCCCATAATATGTTCCTCCCTGGGGAGATCAGATTATTGGTCTGTCTCATTCGATGTTCTATCCCATCCAACCCTACCCCAGCCGTAACCAGGCTAACAAACATCTCAAAAGATGACTACAACTTCCTAAGGGAGGGTATCAGTAGCGTCACAACACCGCCCACCTCATTGGATGCAGACAACTATGCTGAAGAGTATGCCAATGCAGTATACAAACACCTGTACAAGTGCATGGACTCAGCAGTACCCAACAGAACTAAAACCTGTTCCTCAAGGAAACACAAACCTTATGGTAGACATCCTCTATCAACAGGTATTACAACAAAAGTAAGAAACTGATGTCCAAGGGTAAAAAGGAACAAATTCCAAATTGGAAAAACTCCCTCCTCAGCCTCAATAAGCAAATTAGATCACAAGTGAAAACCTCCAAAGCCAATTATGAGTTGAAACTAGCCTACGAAACAAAGAGAAACCACAAGTCCTTCTTCAGTTACATCAGGAACCTCCATGGCAAAGCCCAGGTTAGTTCTGAGTTAGTACTTAATGTTACCACTTACACTGATCCTGTTGACATAGCCAACCTGCTAGCTGATAGGTTCAGCACAAATTTCATCCCCCTACCCCCCAAAGACCCTTTCAATAACCACGATACTTGTCCCACACCTCACATCTCTGTAGATCAAGTGTTAAAGGCCAATTCCAAGGCAAAGAACACAGCTTCAATAGGACCTGATAGTATCCCAGGCTGTACTCTGCACCATCTCCAGCAAAAACTAGCATTACCATTGAGCACCCTATTCAACCACAACCTAATTACTGGCTTCATTCCACCAGAGTGGAGAACTGCCATTTTCATCTCCTTGCACAAAGGTGGTGCCACTACTGATCTGGGAAACTATCGCCCCATTAGCTTGACAAGTCAGATCTGTAAAGTCATGGAGTGTATTAAACAAGGACATAGGCAAACTCCAAGCACTTCAGATTTGTCAGGTGCAGATCTTGCCTGTTGAACCTGGTTGACTTCTTTGAGACTGTCACCAAGGCCCTGGATGAGAGAAAGTCAGTACATACAGCTTACCTTGTCTTGACCAGGGCCTTGATACGATCTCCCACTCGGACATCACCGAAAAGCTAACACAACTTGGCATAAATGCCTATCTCATTAGGTGGGTAGGTGGCCAAATGGCTCACCAATAGGACCCACAAAGTCAAAATAGGCAACACCACCTCTGACAGCAGACCTATCACTAGTGGTGTTCCCCGGGGATCTGTCCTGGGACCCCTACTGTTTGGCATCTACTTCTCAGAGATCCAGACAAAGACAAAGGGCCTGTGGCTGACCAAGTTTGTGGATGACTGTAATTGGGTGCTATCACTGACTCTCCAAACGATGGTAACATACTGCAAGAGGGTCTCACAGCTACACATAACTGGTGCCAAAGTCATGATTTTAAGTTATACTCAAAAAATGTATTATCATACCATTCAGCAAAAACATGGCCCTTACTGATTACCACATCAACAGCAACCTCCAAGCACACAGCCTGTGGTGAGAGACCTGGGTACTCAGGTTAACAACAATCTCACATTCGGCCATCATGTGGCAGCAGTGGTAGGAAAAGCCTTTTACTTGGTTCATTTCATAAGTAAATGGATTGTATCCAGAAAACAGAAGGTTATTACTTCCCTGTACTCCTCGCTCATTAGGCCTATAATTGAGTATAATGCCCCATTTGGTATGCGTCTCTCCAAACACCTGCACCAATTGGAAAGGCCACAGAAATACCTCATGAAGAGAATCCATGGCCTCCAACATCTGTCCTATGTGGACAGGTGCAAATCACTATCACTCTCCTCGGTATCATACAGATTGCTCAGAGATGATCTGTGTCTCACCTACAAGGCAATATC
This sequence comes from Protopterus annectens, assembly GCF_019279795.1. Taxonomy (NCBI): domain Eukaryota; kingdom Metazoa; phylum Chordata; order Ceratodontiformes; family Protopteridae; genus Protopterus; species Protopterus annectens. The sequence goes on from NC_056735.1 coordinate 1,987,054,698, forward strand.
AGACCCTACCCTACTAGAGATACTCCACATCCATAAGTTTAACTCCTTGGGCATTAGCTACTCAAAAGGCCTAAATCTAATATATGATATCAACAAAACCTGCTGGAGAGACAGGTTTGTCTCCCAGAGGCTGCCCTGTCTCTGGAATAGACTTCCCATACATGTCAAACAGAGTACCTTGCTGACCCTCTTCAAGTGCAACCTTGATGAGTGGCTGGGAAGCCACAAATTTGTCCCAGGGGTTCCACCTTATTCTCTCATTGACAAGGGCAGCAGGTGCTGACTGAGGGTTCTTTTTTGGGGATAAACTCTTTGCTAGGCTTGTAAGGGCCCCATGGCCATTAGCCTAGTAACCTCATATGATCCTATGATCTTTTAAGTGTTCCTTCTTCATTTTACCACATATCTTATTTGTGACTGCATATGATGCTGTCAGCATGTTGCCACCTATCCAGAAAATTCATGCTGTGAGTCAGAAATCAGCATTAACTTACAAGCTCAGTAATTTGAGTATATAATATGTTATCAAAAAATTCAGTTAGTGGACAAATAATGACTATAGGCTTGAAGTTGTTGGGAATCCAGGGGAAGGAACATTTAGGAATAGGTATAACAAAGGCTTTCTTGAATTGCTGAGGAATACTATCAGAACTTACAACAGACTATAAAAGTGTGTCAGAGATTTAGCAGTTATAAGAACAGCTGTCAGTAAAAGTACATTGGGCATATCATATGGATTAGGGTTAGTTCCTTTTCTTCAAGTTTGTCCAAAAAGTGACCATGTGTTTTTTCTGAGATATCCCAAACGTAGAAAGGATGGTTAAACAAGTCAGTATAATTTGAGTTGCCAATTTTTAAGTTAGTTGTTGATGTAGCTAAATGAGACGGAGAAATACATGTAGGCCTTCTGATTTCTTCAAAGAAGGAATGTGAAATGGAGTGTAATGCTCCTTTTAAGATGTGTTGTTCAAAGTAAACTTCATCCTTGATCTTCTGTCAAAATCTTTAAAGAGGAAAAGACTTCCTTGTTCAGTTATAGGTTGTTAGTGTGTTTTTATTTTCAGTTTACACTTTTGTCACATATCACACAATGCCTGCTCTGCTGATCATCAAGTTATTTGTTTTATTTAATCTAAGTTCCAGCTCTCTGTTTAAGAAGTGCTGTAGACTGGATTTTAATGAAGGGCAGTAATGTTCGTTTACCCTTTCAGAAGTGAAAAGATGAAGTTTATCAATACCTGTACTTAGGTGAGAATTACAGTGATCTGGTACTGTTATTGGGTAGTTAGTTTGGTAAACAGAGGGACAGCTAATCCTACAAACTAGAGTAAAGCATTCAAGTTCTTTGTATTCTGAGAAGCTGTCAGATGATATAATATTAGGAGGAGATTAGATAAGTTTAAATGAGATCTGTTATAAAACAATAGAAGTCAGTCATAGAATTATGGTAGTAAGTGACGTCTGAGAATTTGTGAGATGCTTATGACAAAATGATCAATAATTTAAAGATTCTTAGTACTTGGGTTAGATCTAGTTGAAAATTAATTTGTCTGTGTAATCCCATATAATGTTAAGTAGTACAAAAGGTGTTTTTGATAAACTATCTATTTATACCCATGTTAATAATAAAGTTCCTTTTAGGTGCCACTTTTAATATTTTGCCTATGGTGTTGACAAAAAACTTAGTATGGAAGAAGTTGGCTAATATACTACTAATACTTGCAGACTGAGAATATTCCTAGTTATTAAGTGCATTTGTAAACACCTGAGGATGTTTTTTTTCAGTGTGCACATGTTTTAACCTAATATTGATATTATGAAATTACTGTTTTATAATAATATGAAAGTACAGACTGCTCAATGGGCAAGAAGAAAAAAAGTGAGTCAGAAAGTGGAAGGGCACAGGAAAGAAAGAAACACCTCAGCTGACAAAGTAAAGTTGCACGATTCAAACCTGATTAAACACAATACAATTGGACATAAAGCCAAATGACAATATTAATGCATTAACAGAGGCAGTGATACAGGGAGTAATGGAAAATACATAAAAGTCGGTGGCTTCTGACTGGTGATAGAAAAGGGTAGTTAAGCTGAACCGATGACAGATGCTACAATCATATGACCCCCATAGACCTAATAGTACGCCATTATTAATGCACCCATGTTCATTGTTTGTTTTTCTTTCTCTCTTTGTTTATCTACTTCATGAAGTGTTTAGAAAAATAACCATGAATTGGAATCTGTGCTATCAGGTGTAGATACAGTTTTGAATTTTTGTTGCTCTACACGTTAGTCATGATGTTATATTCTGAGATATGTGCCCCCACCTGTGCTGTAGTATGTCTAATCATTGTTTTGTCACATACAGTGTCATGCACCAGATCAAAAATATCTGTGTAACACAACTATGTGTAGACATAAGGGAAAATATCTTTGGACATTCTTATGTATAGTATGACATGGGGGATGGGGGCACTACCGTTTGTCTCTACTTTTCGGGTGATGGTATTACTTCATCCTTCATATTGCACAAAGAGTGCAGCTTTGAGACTGTGGCTCGCTGGTACACTTATACAATATGTTTTGGTTATTACCATGCCAGGGTCCTTCTTCTAGGCTGCAGAAAGGAGGTTTTCCCACTCATGCACCATCTCTTGCAGAACTTTTCATGTAAATCATACCCACCAGCTTTTTTTTTTCCTCCAGGATATGTGAAGTGAAATGAGGTTGTAGTTCATGTAGAGTTACCAATACATCCTCAAATATATACGTTCCTCTTTTCCAGACTAGATAGCCATAAAGCAGAAAAACATTTTCTCCCTCTTTCTGGGGTTAGTTATACAGCAGTACTGTCCATTGCATCCCTTGCAAAGAGAAATAGATGATTGGTCACTAAATGCTTCTAATCTCATCTGACACTAGCAAAGTGTAAGCTTAATGCCAGTTACAAATCAGATATAGCACAAATCAGTGCCATGCTATGCCAGTCATGACTGGCTAAAATATTTACATTTTTGGCAACATTAAGCCAAAATAAAATCATATTTCTAACAGCAGTCTTACATTATGTTTCACATTGGTTGTACATAACTAATCAAGAAACTTTTTTAATTAATTAAAAATGTTCTTCGGTGATTTCAGAGTACAAATGGAATTAAGCTAAATATTTTTAGCACTGAAATATGATTTTACATAAGGAAAGTTCTAAACAGTTTCTTTGCTTATCTATATGCATTTACTCCAGACTTTCTAGTTACCACGATCTTCATTCTACAAACTCCTTCTTTCAATAGTTTCCTATAAAATATATTTGTTTCATTCTAATGCATCCTCATTAGCTATGGAATGAATAATATTTCTTCTTTAGTGAATTATAGACTAGCGTGTAGCATTTAGCAAAACCTCTGCTTCCCAATTAACACAGACAACTATACAAGTTGTCACTCCAGAGTGCTACACATTGGCTACAATACTTTTTTACAGAGCATTGAATCCAAGTGTATGTTTAAGGTTTTGATCTGATCTGTAGTGGTTGATTTAAAATACTATAATGTAACTAAAGTGGAAAATGCTACTATCTTGTAAAAAATCTGTTTTGGCAAATATACCAAAAATATTTATAACCAGCAAATGGTAGTCTTACTTAATACCAGCTTCTCCTGCATAGCTGGTTTACACATTATCTCACAAAAGAAGCTTTGCCTGTGATTCCAATTCCTAGCCAATATTTAAACATTTAGGCAATAGTTTTTGTTGTAATAAATATATTTTCTTAACTCTTTGAGGATGGCATTTCAAGGACTAGAAGTTATAGATGTGCATTTTTTCGTCTCCTCACCTTTATAAACAGCAACATATGCTGTTTGATTGTAATAGAGATTTTACAAGACGAGCCTTGATATTTTTCTTAACCTCATCTGTAGCTCAATAAATCACTAACAGGCAAGAAAGTTAAGCACTGTTTCAGTGGAAATAAGCAGACAGATGTAGCACACATTCTCCTGAAAATAATTCAGAACCTGTTTCAATTTATCAAATGCCCACTTTATCTGTCAAGAACAATGTCCTTTCTAAAATAAAGGGCATTGTGTCTGCTGCAAAAACAAGTGCAGATGTATTTTTTTCTGTAGACAAACAGAATAATGAATAAACAGGCAATGTTTCAAAGAGTGACATTGGAGGTGGTTACACTGCATTGTAAAATCATGTTTAAGCAAATCTGTAAGAATACCGCTACTTCCTTAACAAGTTACATTTTAATTTTAAAACGTAAACAAACATGCAGGTAAGATGAATAAAAAACACATGCACACACACACACAAACACATACTCACATGTGCATGCACACACATGGAAGCACAAACAGATATACAAGCACAGTGACTTTGAGGGTAGAAAAGAGCTCATTTTCACAAGCATAAATGATACCTAAATATTTCTGTATAGAAAAGTCCTAGAAATGGCAATCTTTCCATTGGAAAAAAAATAATTACTTCTTCTTCTAGTAACTCTGCTGTCATAAGGCCCTGTGGGAAGATAGTAAAAAAGAAAACGGCTTGCAGAACAGATAGACATTTCAAATTATATAGTGAACTGGTTATTTCATTGCATGGAAAAATCGATTGTAAAAAATACAACTGAAACAATAAAGAAGAATTTAATCTTCAGTTTTATTACTTTTGAAGTTGATTTGCCTGTTACACCTCACCTTACACATCAATTGATAGAACACTATTTCTCTGTAAAGCAAGAAGCAATGGCTCATTGATTAGCGAATAATGAATTAACTGAAAGGGCTGAAAAGGCAAATAAATGCCTACAGTTAAATCTACTTCCTTCTTATCTAGTCATAATAATTGACTGTTTCTTTAACTTTATGAATCTCATCTCAGGTGTTCATTTACCAAAAGATGAAAAAAGACAAATGACTATTTGGCCAGTAATGACTTCTGAGGAATTTGATTTTGTTGGACTTGATGAGACTGATGTTATGTTTTTTTTTTATCAAAACGCTAATAATATGATAAAAATGATACCTTGCCATCACATTTCTCTTTTGTCAGAGATAATGAACAGTTTCAGATAAAGTCACTGATGTAAACAGAAAACAATCATTGCAGAACTACTATAGAGTTTATTTCTTCGAAATACACCACAAGACACAGACTAAGTTAAAGTATTTCATTGCTGTATGCATCATGACATTTGTTATCACTTTGTGTTGACACAAATAAGTATTTACAATGCGTATCATTTTATAGTTGTTTCTGTATTTTAATGCATTAAATAAGGTTATTATTGCATTATATAAGGTAGTGTTTTCAGTAATACTCCAAAACAACGCCACACATAAGTCAAAAAATAACAAACAACACAAGAAGCCAATGCACCACTTTTATTCTCCTGGTATCTCGGCCTTTTGCCTTCAATGGATAACATTTCACATATCCAACCGTCCTTAAATATTCATACTCTAATAAGTTAATTAATCAATTAAACAATTAAACAGTGTTTTCAGTAAATTTGACCACCACTCTTATCTTTTTGTGATTTAATAATAAGTTTCTGAGTAATACAAACTATGCATTAGACATTGTGAGAACTATTAACTCAAACTAGAGAAAACAAAGTTACTCAAATTAGTGATTCTTCCAAGATTACTGTTAAGGAATGAATAATATGAGATACAAATGTGGCTTATAAAGCCTTACCTGTTGGTCTTTTCCAAACCTCTCTCAAGTAAATAATTCTCAACAATATATGTTTGTATTTCAAGACTACAAGCAAATTATTTTAAACATCTGCAAGGTTTCTGTCTCCATTGCAACTACCAATATGAAAACAAGAATGTGGCTAATGGGCTCTACTTTACAAGACTGAAATCCCACTTACCTGACTTTCATAACACAGAGACAAAAAAGACGACAATCACATATCACTGACTTCCTGGAACACCAACTTTCAACTCCAGGTAAGTAACCACTTGGCCAAACTAAAAAATAAATTAAAACCAAACAAATTAAACCCATCCATGTAAGGGAATTCACTCCCATACCTCCCTATGTGGGGGACTGTGCCCCCCCACCCCTAACTAAATATATCAACTCTGAGATTGCACTACCATGGGGTAAGGGCAAAGTTTAACAAGGTGGCCAAGTGGTTACTTACCTGGAGTTGAAAGTTGGTGTTCCAGGAGGTCAGTGATATGCATTTGTTGGCTTTTACATCTCAGCATTATGAAAGTTTTCATCTCAGCATTATGAAAGTTGGGTAAGTGAGATTTGGTCTTGTAAAGTAGACCCAGCTGATGCAATCAATGATATTTAAATTCACAAACCATAAGGATTGCATTGAATAAATTTAGTCAGATGATAAAACATCCAGGACAATTGTTTTCAGATTGTTTTAACTTTAATGTATAATTTATGTTATGAATTTATTTAATACATTTGTTAATGTGAGAAGTAGATGATTGAATGGGGCATATTCAGCCACAGCCAAGCTGGACAACAATTACACACACATGATTGTAAACAAAACAAATAAACAAACAAACAAACAAAAAAATCAGCCAGGTCAAATATGAAGGACGATTAACTGTAAATATGTCTAACATGAGATTGTAATGAAACATTGCCTTCCAAGATGAATGCCTTAGATTAGGTTTCAAGTTTTGGTTGAGTACCACAGAACACTGCATTTCTTTGCATTTAGTGTAAGATGCTTATTGAGTAGTCAGGTTAGGAGACTGTCGTGTATTGTGCAATGTTTGTTGAATATAGCTGCATGTTGAGAGGGAGAGTCAAAATTCCCAAGATCATCTGCATAGACATGTTGGTTGAAACCTTAAGATTAGATGGGAGATATAAATGAATGGGACCTAAATCTTACAACTGAGGGACACACACACGCACACACACACACACACACACACACACACACACACACACACACACACACACACACACACACACACACACACACACACACACACACACACACACACACACACACACACACACACACACACACACACACACACACATGGATCCTAAGAGGGAAAGCAAAACACTTTTAAATCTAAGAACAAGGTCATGTCAGAAATGCAACTTGAAAGCCATTGCATTGCTGAGTAACCAAAACTAAAAGAAGGAATGGAATTTAACAGCAGATTTTATTTTACATTATGAATGCTTAGGTAAAGTCAATAAAAAGGGCTGCTTCTAAAGCTCTCATTTATTACTGTTGGTTAATGTAGTGTCAACAAGATTTAGCATAGTGAGATGTGGGTACCCTTTCAGGAATCTATACTGATGATTGATAAGAATGTTATGTAGATATGAAGGTAATAAGAAACCTGATCAAATATTGTTTTCAGTATAATTTAATTTTCCCAAGATAACATAGGAGAGTTGTGTGTAGCCTGTTGGTTTATCTGTTTGCTGCATTGCTGAATAGGGATACATACTGTCATTTCGTAATCTGTGTAAAAAATTGCAGAGTAAGGGGTGATTAAAGAAAGAGAGGTTGTACCTGGGAAATAAATGAATCGTTGCATTGTTTGGTGAACTATGCACGGGTAAAGACCATCAGAACCAAGTGATCCGTGTTAATGAGAATTTTTTTTTCGGCTAGAAGGGAGGAAGTTAAGCCTCTAAGGAAGGTGGCAACTGTGAAATATTAGTATGGTGAGTTTGAGAAAGGGTAAGAAATTATTTTGGAAAAAACATCAACGATAAGAGATAGACATGGATTATACATATTTGAGTGGACAGCCAGAAAGATAACATCCTTCCAGAAATGGCTTGGTTAGGTAAAAGTAAAAGTTTATTTATTTAAGTACAAAGCCTTTAGATCCTTGGAAAACTTCTTTGCTTGATTACTTGGGATACTATATTATTGTCATCCTCAATGGAGGTTGTCTTTTTCACCATGAATGTTAGGCAATTTTTTTTTTAGCTTTGAGTAATATATTTAGTTTTGTTTTCATGTATTAAGGAGTTATTGTACAGTATTAGAGGAGTGGCTGCAGATTTTATATAGTATGGGATAGGTATTATTATTTTAAATAATATTAATTATTTGTAGCCACTTGACTATGATTGCATTATGGTCCATAATGTATGAAGGGCACATTCCACAGACCTTAATCACTATACAGCTTAAGGAGTACAGTATAAAACCAGAGATTAGGTCACCAAAATTTCATAAACTTGCAGTTACAGTGTCCTCATCCCTGTGGGCTCCTGGTGACTGAATCTCTTCACCAACTCTGAGTAGATAAATATCCTGTTGGAGAATACCTTCAATTTCATCACCACTTGGGAAGGAAAGTTGTGCTTTTCTATCAGAATTATTTACTAATGAACAGAACTGGCATTTTTGTGCCTGTCACTAAAATATTTATCTCATATCTGATATTTTTTGGTCATAGTCCCTGTGGGAAATATCTTTCAATTAATTGATGTTTGTGAGAAGCAGATTTACTTTTGTATCAAAACTTGTGGCTAGGGGCTAGGACCTGTGGTCTTGAGGTTTTTCAGTACAATGTTTACCTCTAAAAGTATGTTTCCTGTCATGTTGTTTTGTCAACTATCCCAAGCTCCACTCCCTACTAGTCAAACACTTTTTGGCAGACAGATGGTTGTGAGTTTCTGTGGGGATTCCCTTGTTATTTAACATTTTTTTTAAGGAAAAGTTAAACTTTTTGTCAAAAAGTGTTGTTAGGGACTGGGACTAGTGTGTTTGGCAGCTGCCAATAAAATGGTTTACCTCAGAACTTATCTTTTCTGTCAGGAGTTAAGACTGATGCTTCAAAACTCCACTAACCACTTGTCAGGCAACTTCAGCAGCAAATGCACAGGCCCAGGTTCTGGAAAGTTAAGCATTCCCTCCCTGATCTACAAGAAGATAAATATTATCTGGGAGCTGCAATCTTCACTACCCCTTCACCTCAGCAGTTGATAAATACTCCACTGTGGCCATCTGCTGTTTCCTAGATCGCTCATCATTTTTTCTTGGTCCCTCTGGTGTTGCTCCTTAGGAAGATATTAAGGATCAGAAAGCAGGCATGCCCTCTGTGGCTGTTCAGCTGCCCTTGTATGGTAAAGAAGAACTACTCTTATGTTCATAGGTTCATAGGTAAATTCTAGGTAATCAGTCTGCAGACCATTACAAGCCTAGCCAGAAACACTAGTCAAAAGTTCCCTCTAGCCTTAAGGATGGCTAGACAAGATGGACTGGGGGAGAATTTTAAGCATCGGAAAAGGGACTGGATGGCGCTCCTTTGCTAAGGCAGTCTGAGGAGATTCATTCCCCAGGAAGGGACTGTTGTTACAGTCTGATGTCCCTCATGTCTCACCAGCCTTACAGGATATCATCTTTGCATTCAGCAATTTGCCTGAAAGTCAGTCACTTACTCTCAGAAAGTCTGATAAATTATGCAATGTACCCCAGTCCCACAGATTTATTTTTCTAATCCTAGGTCAGATCCTGCAGTAATTTCTCTGTCAAAATCAGCTTATGTGAAACTCCTTATGGCAGCTGGCTTCATCCCTTCTGCCATGCTAGGCTTGGGAAGAAAATTTCTACTTCTTAAACTTAAGTCTTCAGAATAGTGAATTGTCAGACTTGCACCTCAGTTTTTTTTTTTTTTTTTTGGTTTCCTTTCACAATATGAAAATGTTAATTGCTGCTTCTTCAGAGACTAAGGTATTTCTGAATTTGTTAGTATCCTCTGTGTCTTAGGTAATCAAACTTTCTTTAAAATGCACTCATGCCACTGCACTACAGTTTCTAGACCAGATGTCACTGGGTCAGTGATAACAAGATTAGTAAGTCTGCTTTCTCTTGATTTACTAGAAGCTGAGATCCTGAATGCTCTTCAAATAATGAGGTGTTACTTGATCTTTGCTATGCTGAGGTCCTTTAAGGTTAGATGAAGGAGGAAAAGTTATTTCGGTGGATTACCCAGATTTTTCAACCCCCCTGACCAATGTATAAGAAAAACTTTTCTTCCATTTCAGGTTCCTTTTTCAGGAAACTACTGTTCCAGCAAGGCACTAGCATACAAAATATCAACATTTCAGAAAGCAATGGCAGGTATGTTCAAAGAAGAAATGATGGTCCTCCCAAACCAAGGAAAAGCTATGAAATAGACTGATTACATATTAATTTGCCCCCACCCCCACCCCTGCAATCCTGTAAAGCATTCCCAAGTCTAGGTATTTACTTTCCTCTGTGGAACCAAATAAGAGCAGACACTTGATTTCTGAGAATTATTTGAAAAGGCTACAAATGGCAGTGTGATTCCTTTCCTCCTTTTCAAGGGATTCCTCTTCATTCTGGCAATCAAAGCTCTCTGTTCACTTCTATTCTACAACAGATGGCATATCATGGGGTTATAGAACCTGTTCACCCAGAATTAATAAAGAAAGGATTTTGTTGAAAGATCTGTCTGGTGCCAAAGAAAGAAAGAAAGAAGAAAATGGGGACCAGTCCTGTACTTTTACATCACATTTTCAGTTTTCTGCTTTGCCCCTTGTTTTACTACAGCTCTGAGAGTGTTTACAAAGTGACTGGCTACATTGCAGGTTGCATAGCATTCACATTTTTTTCACATTAGACGACACCTTATTTTTACAGATTGTTTTATAAGTTGTAAAGAATTACTGGCTTGGGTAAATAACCTTTTTCTAAGCCGGGGTTTTTGGGTGAATATAGAAAAATTGTCTCTCACCCCATTTCACAGGACAGGACAATGTTTCTGGGACATCTACTAGACACATTACTCATGGTGGTTTTCTAGGACAAAACAGAATGTTACTAGGACATAATGGACTTCAGTACCTGCCATGGAATATCTGAGAATTCAAGGTTTCATGGCCTCCACTATTCTCATTGTCCCTTTGAACAGGTTTTACATAAGGAATATTCAATGGTTCATCAGATCAGTTTGGATCCAAGAACATCACACCATTTCATTGTAAATTCCAGTGATGGGGTTTGTGAAGAAGGGGATAATCAGTTGTCATTCAACCCAGGTCTCCCTTTTTCTCTTCCAGCCCTCTTTCAGTCTGTAACCACAGATGCATCAGACTTTGCTTAGAGAGTCCTGTCCAAGGGAATAAAGGTCTGGGGCTTCTGAAACAAGCAAGACAAATTAAAGGACAGAAGTGTCAAAGTCATGATGCCTGTAACAATTGCTGTCAAATTTCTGAACCATCTTGTGATGTGGTTAATAGGCAAATGAGAATGATTCAGTTCCAGGACCCTGTGCAGACTATGAAAGCTAGAGAATTAGAGAATCAGTTCAATCTTTCCCTCCAGGGTACTGATATTTTGTAAAAACAAAATCTATATGTGGGGAAATCCTCAAGTAGGTTTCTTTACCTCCATCTACAACACAGATAAAGAAATCCTGCTCAAGTACTACTTGCACACAGGCCTGGAAGACTGATACCTTTCCTGCCCATGGTCAGAAATATTCCTTTATGCCTTTCCAGTATTTTCTCTCATAACCAGAGCTCTTCTAAAGGTGCTAAATGACCCTCTAAGGTGATTGTCATGACCTCTTTTAGCCTAGGCATCAGTGGTTCTTCCTTCTTTTGAAATTGTCAAAGGTCAATTAATACAAGCTTCTCCACTGAATGGGCTGTCTTAAACAAGCCAGGGATTGTTTTATACATTCCAGTCTTCATCTTCTACAGCTAACTGCCTGCAGGGCAGAAATGTAATAAATTTTAGGCACTTTTGTTTTTTTTTTTTTCTGAGAACATGTGCAGGTATTGAAGAAGGCAATAAAAACCTGTTACTAGGAAACTGATGCCATGGCAAGAACCAACACACATCTGTGGCTCTCACTCCTTGGCCTGCACTGTGATTGACTATTCTCTGCCTTTCTAACTCTTCTTTTAATGTTCATCTTTAGACCGTCTCTATTTATCTACCGTTGGATCATATCCTTTCTATCTTACCTCTTGTAAAACAGTTTTTTGAAAGGGGTTTTGCGTATCAATTCAGCAAGATGTTTGCAGGCTCCTCCTTGGGATCTTATTTTTGTTCTGGAAGACCTGTTTCCTTTTAAACCTATTTGCAAGGCTATTTGTAGTTCTTATTTGGAAAACAGTGTGACTCATTGCTCTGACTTCTTCAAGATGAGTATCAAATTGCAAGCTGTTAATATGTAAGACAGGGTAACAATGAGACAGAATCTTTATGTTTTAGAGTTTACATTGAGTCAGGCAATTCAAATCCATGTCTTCTTCCCAGATCATAAAAAGTTTTTGCACCCCAGTGACTGGTTTTATGCTGCTTTCCTTGAGCTGTACAATGGTTAGGAGGGGTGGAAGGTGCCCTAATACTTTGTAAGTTGATCATCTAGTAAGATCCTTGGCTGGACATCCCATCTTGCTTTGGCTACTGATATAATGATGAATGTAGGTAATATGTAAATTGAAGAGTTCTGTGTGAAACTGCAGTGTCATTGTTCTATGTTTAAACAATTGTCATAATAACGTGTTGACTAAAACAACATAAATTAGTTTCAACAAAACCAAGGGAAATGTTTTTCTATTTAACTATTCAAAGATAAACACATCGGATATGATTTAATCTAAATGAAAAGTTTCTATATGAACAGTAAAAAAAACACCCTGTCAGAGGCCAACAGTCAGATGAAATATTAGGAAATTACAGGACTGAGCTCTAAGCAACTGAAATGCCAAATTCCATAGATCAGATCAAAGAAGTGTCTTCTTCAAAACACAAACTAAACTAAGTATCTCAGCATTAAAAGTGAGACATGGCACAGAAATAAAAGAAAAAGTGAAACTCTCCAGAAGACTACACCCCAAAATGTACCCAGGTCCTCATAACTAATCCAATAGAAAATCACTGTCTCTGAAATACTTAATGACTAGCTAGGGGGTCAGCAACAAGCTTTGTATAACCAATTGCAATCTGGGAAACAAGTGATTAGAAAAAAGATTCCCAGTCTTGCCAGAATCTAATGAAAACAAAGAGGGTAGGCAGTAGAAGAAGCACAGCACAGCAAAGGGCACAACTGGTGAACATATAAAACATTCAGAGTACTTACAATCTCATTTTATAAGCCAAACAGTGAACCCTGATGTCAAACAATCCAAGTCACAGTCCCAAGTCTGAAGAAGATCCAGAAAGTCAAACTAAAGGAAGATGGACCTTTTTTTTATATAAAGGAATGCAGGTAGAACAAAAAAGAGCATTTGACATTATATGGTGGTCAAGTAGTAATACTGCTATTATTACTAGTAATAACAACACTAATAACAATAATATAATCACTGTCTGAAAAGAGATTTCACTTTTGTGAATAAATGCTAAAATCAGTCATAGTAAGAACAGTCCCTAGCTACACTTAAAATAAAATCAATGCTGCTTGGTATGAAAAAATTGGAGCCATTTTGCTTTCCTTATTAAGCAGAACTGCCTTCAATGAAACACTTTTTCAGCAAAAAGTTACTACCAAAGAATTCTGACACATGATTCTATGTCGTCCATGCATATTTATGGCTAACTATCTTATATCTTCCTATCTTCTTGCAGAAGTTATTTGACATATCTTTACTGCATTTGCTAGTTTTTCTCGTACAAAAAATTAACTAGCTGACATAAACACGTTGCATTATCTCTCCACTCCTCTCCATCTCCTTGACAGCTCTTTTAATGACTGGTCTTTATTCAAACTGGATCATCATGGCTCTAAATAGAGGTTTTAGCACTCTATGCCATGGAGCTGGTTTATTAACTTATTTTCTTAACTCTCTTTTTAAAACTAGAAGTGCTGAGTATCTAATTTGACTTCCATTGCAAATGTAGGTTATTAAGGACAATAATCAGTCAGGAACAGATACAGCATCTTAGGCTAAGCAAGCAGGATCTGCACTTGGCAAAACTGAAGTGGACTGGGTTAAGAGTTTGTAGGTAACCTATGTTCTTATTTATTAATTTCCAAATGATGCTTTCAATAGCCTTGCAGATGACACTGTTCAGACTTACGGGTCTATAATTAGCTAGATCCACTGATGCCCACCTTTGAGCAGGGGGATGACTGTTGTCCTCCATTTGTCTTGCACAACAGCTGTTTGGAGGCAGATATTGAATAGGATTTGTAGACTGTTTGACAGATCCTATTTCAAGTTGGGCAGTAGGTAGCCTGTTATGTTATATGGGCCTATAGAAGTAGTGTTCTTGGAGTTGGAAGGTGCTTTCAGATCTTGTTCTTGGGAGATTTGAGGAGGGGTGTAGATGTGGGTATGTGATATGGAAATGAAGGGGAAGGGAAGAGGGTGAAGTTAGAGCTTAATTTATTTGCTAGCAGACTGGCTATGCCCACAGGGAATGACTATGTGATGTAACCTGGTGCTGGGGTTTCTAACATAATTAAAGAAGGTTTTATCATATTTGCCTAGTTGACTATGTTTACCTTGTATCTAGCTTTGGTTGATTTAATCAGAGACCAGAATTCTGTGAAAAGTTTAGCAAGAACAATAATAATTGAAAGTTACATTTACTATTGCATGCAACAAGTTTTTTTTTTAATTTATTGCTGAGCCTGTTTCTACTTGGATTCCATCATAGGGGATTATATTTAAATTTGGCATTGTTTTTTTTTTTGGCGCGGGACAGCTACATCTCTGCTGCTATTCACATGTACATAGAATTTGGCATTAAAGGATTCCACATAGGCAGTGGGGTAATCAGATTGGAGGGGGATGTTAAATTTAACCAGGTCTTCACTCAGTTTTATTAGATCAGCCTTCAAATAATCTCTGAATACTGAGGTATTCGAATATGGTTCTGGCTTCAAGTATATGGTAAATGTGACTGATTTATAGTCTGATTTTACTACAGAGCAAGTTACAGATGGTGAGAACTAAGTCCAGGATGTCCAGGATTTTTGTCTCCTGTAGTTGAGTTGCAGGCTAACTGCTCCAGAGAGTTTGTATTTATGAAGTCAGGAATTCTCTGGGCATGCATGTTAAGGGATGTATAAGTCTCCCAGTTAACGGCTGAGTACTTGAAGTCTCCTCTGATAATAGTGGTTTGTATAATGTATTGGCCAAGAGAAGAATAGAGGGGGTCTTAAATTTAATTATGACTTAATAAGGGTTATTTTTTAAAGGTTAATTGGAGATGGAGGAGTTCCAGGTTGTTATCCTGTATCATGAGCCTTGGGTGAGAGAGTTTGTTTTACAAATATAGATACACTGTCACCTTAGTGCCTTTGTCTGCTGTGGTAAACCTGACACATGGTACATGTTGAAAACCTGCACTGATGGGGTGCTCTCAATGGTTTTAACCACATCTCATTGTCAGTTCATATATCAAATCAATCCATTCGGCCATTCCAGAGTAAGGATTTCCTATAGGGAGTGGAGTTTTCTTTTTTTTTTTTTTTTTTGAGGCTCATAAGATTGAGCAGCAATACCTTTTTTTGAGGCTCATAAGATTGAGCAGCAATACCTTTCTGTTATCCAGAGTCTGTTTTGCTATGTTGGAATCTTTTTGAAGACTGACATTGCCTAAAAAGGCACTCTTTCAGTAGACAAGATTTTAGACAATAAACAAAAGCCTGTGGGAGATAGTTATAGGTCATACCTTAGAAAGCAGTTATCTACCTTCTACTACCAGGCTGATATACTGGGCTCCACCCCCCCCTCTCCGAATGACACTAGAAAGTAAGCCAATTGGTGAAGTCAATAGTTTTTTGTTTATATTGCTGCATCATTCTCATTAATGATAAAATG
This sequence comes from Protopterus annectens, assembly GCF_019279795.1. NCBI lineage: Eukaryota > Metazoa > Chordata > Ceratodontiformes > Protopteridae > Protopterus > Protopterus annectens. The sequence goes on from NC_056735.1 coordinate 1,987,070,487, forward strand.
CTTCTCAAGGTTAGATTCATACCTACTTTGATTACACATATTGAGAGTCCCATCATATATCTCTCCATATACTCCAGGGAGGTTCATCTCAAGTCATTTACTTTCATGATTGTGCCAAGTGAGTAGTTGTTGTACAAGGACTTGAGTGCATGTATGATGTGTCACATCCCGATAGCCAATATGTAACTAAGCATTACCCTTTCCTTATTCAGTTTGATGAGAGGTGCATCAGTATGTCTCATTATAGAGTCATCTACGACTAAGATGTCACATTGTGTTGATGTTTCCCTTATGGTCTTTTGAGCTAAAACATTGTTGCACTTGCATGCATGTTTCATGGTGGATGCTGGCTGAGTTTACTGTGAGGTGGCTGAAGATACTGGTTTCTTAGGTTACTTTTAGGGGGTCTCTGTGGTTTAGGAAGGTTACTTTTAAGAACATCTGTATATTTAAGCCTGTGTGCTTGGTCTGTATTATGTGTGATAGGTATAGTGTGATTCTGTGTTTTACTGACCACCTGCTAGATGTTTGTAGTAGCTTTATATGAAAGCTTTGCTCCAATAATAATGTATGACTACATCTCTCTCACACTGTGTCAAGATTAAGTAGTAGGTTGTTGTCAGTAAACATGAGACAATTGCTGAATTGACTTAGGATGCCCATTTCAAGCAAGCTGGTCACAGAGGCAAATGGAAAGTGCAAATATATCGTTCTAAATGCTTATCGATAAGGCCTGAAGTGGGAGTTATACCTATGAGGCTTGAAATTGATCACTGGAGGTGCTATCTGTCTAATTGTGGAGATAGTGCTGGTCACAACACTGTTGCATACAACTAGAAATGAATGATGCTTTGTTCCTTCTCTCACCAAAAACAAAAAGTAGTACTAGTCCCATGCTTCTTCCTAAGAAGTAATATCAAAACGCAGATGTTGGGGTTTCTGTACACTTGCTATAGTCTTCTCTTGGTAGATACTCTGAAGAGAGCTAACAGCAGCTGGATGCAATAGAAAGCCAACCTGCACAAAAGGCCTCATCAAAACTGCAACAAACCAGCAAGAATCAAAGCCTCTCTGTCCCTTCTCTCATCAGGAGCAAAGTGGTAGCATTAATCCCAAGCTGGTTCTAAGAAACAATTTTCAGGTTTTTCAGAGATTGGTAATCACTTGAAATGCCAGGAAATAATATATCTTTACTCCTTCTCTCACCAAGAACAAAGCAAATGTACTAATCCCAAGCCGATTCCAAGGTTCTCCATTGATTGGTAGACTAATCCCAGATATTACAGATTTTAAGAATAAGATGGAAAAAGGGATTGATACTCTGAACATTGCAGTTTACACTAAGTGAAGTGGATGATGCAAAACAGAGTCTAACTCAAGCTTTAAAAGTCAAATGGGAGGGCCTTCCAGTTTGAACTTTCAGAGCCCAGTAGAATAAGTATATGAGATGAGACTGGGAGGAGATTTCAAAGCTAAATTTAAAGTAGGGTGGGCAGCACTAAAGCTACTGATCTTTTCTGATTTTAAAACTGCAGCAGAGAGTCAAACACTGAGTGCATGTGATGCAGGCCATAAATCTTATCAGAAAATATTGCTAAGGTACTCTGTGTGTTAAGTTTCAGTCATGGAAGCAAAATAACTAAAGAAAAAGAAATACAATCTGAAGCCCAAGTGCAAAAAGTTACCCAAGACCTTTAGTAATTTGTCTGTCTTCCACTTAGATCAAACCACCACTTAAATTCAGGAGGCCCAAAGATCAACTGGCCAAACAGAATTCTCAAAGCAAAAAATAAATCTCAAAGTGAAAAATAATCCTCAAAGTAGAAAATAAATTGCAAAAAGAGTAACAAGCATTACAGAAAAGAGGAAGGAGGTCAATAGCTATGTTGGTTAGGCAACATAAGCACAAGATCAGAAAAATAATTTAAATTAATTCCCTGGCTGTCACATGTCTCATGTATTCAAATGAGACAGTCAGGTTCAATGTGTTCAAGTCGTTCAGAGCTGTAACTTGTACATCATGCTTCATACTTCATATGCTTACTGACTGACTTGTTACTTCTAACATGCACATATGTGAATCACCATTCAAGCTTACATCCACCCTGAATGACTGCACAAAAATGGTAAAGATCTCTCACACGCTCAGTAATATATATATAGTGGCTGACTAGGTTCAATATACACACTAATCTACATCCTCCTCCTTTAATTTTGTTTGACATTGCAAACAGACCTCACCTCCAGGGGGGCAAGGGCCACAATTCCAAAAGACCAGTCAAGAAAAAAAAAAAACAATCACACACACACAAAAAAAAAATATTTTATAATAAATTGGAAAAAGCAGAACCATAGCATATGAATTAATAAACATTTTCTGAAGTAAAAAAGTCTATAACTCCTTAATTATTGTCATTATTCATTGTGTGTTCACCATCTTTCCTCCAAAAGTCACTAGTTTTAGGAGGGATTAAGAGGGACAGAGCTAAAATTTTAGTCAAAATCAGGGACGTCCCTGAAAATCACGGACAGTTGAGAGGTATGATTGCAAAATACAAGAACAAAGGCATTTTTAAGAGATAGACATTATTTCAACATTTCAGCAAAACATAACTGACTTCAAGTCCAAGTCGCATATTTAGGATCGGGTTTACAAATTCTGCCTGATCTAGTTACAGAGAAATTCTGACTGGGTTTAGCAACAGGAACAATCCCTGGGGACTCATTAAATATTGGAACATCTGGGTTTACATCAAAGCTGTTGAAGAAAGCACACTGTACTTTTGAATTCAAACAGTTGACGAGTCAGTCTGGAAATAAGAGTAATTGGCACAAGTAATCTGCTGCGGCACTGGTTCTGAGACAGGTAACACATGCCTACGATTCCTTCTGTAATCTATTCCTTCAAATTGTATGATATAAGATCTCAGTTTCTCACAAATGTCCTTTATGATTCCTACATGATCATGACCTTTGGATGCTTCCATTCTTACAACATCTCCTTGTAGAAATGGTCAAAGGGATTTACTTGTTTTATCATAGTACAACTTTTGTGACTGATGTTGTCTCGAAAGTTTAGCCTAGACCATTCTATTGTTTTTTAAGTTTGGTACTAACAATCATACCTCTCAACTGTACAGATTTTTACAGAATGTCCAGATTTTGGCCTCATATTTTTGGTCCATTTTTCATAAAATTGTGGTTTTCTGGCAAATTAGTGGCAAATCATTAAAAATTGAAGTTAGAAAATAATGACAGACATTTGAGTTTCAGACTTCATATCCTTCAGAAAATCCAAATCCTGTTATTCTATCAGCTTAAGTTTGTTAGAGAAATATTTAAACATTGTCCCTATTTTTGGGCCTTTGTCCAATTTTTTATTTATGGCTTTGTCCAGATGTCTTGCTCTAAGAGGTTGTGAGGTATGCTAATAATTGTTTGCTGATTGGAAGAGTTGTTTGTGTCTGCCTGGACATCAATCTTTGAGCAGGTGAGCCAAGCAAGTTGCTTCAAGGAATGTTTCTGAGATTGAGTAAGTTAAGGAAAACATCAGTACCAGCTCTTTTGGATTTCTCCAGCAAGTGCTTTGCACCCTGAACTCCATGTTCAGCTAAACCACTGGCTTATGGACACTCAGGGCTACTGGTAACATGAACAAGATCTCAAGACTCAGCAAATTTCTTGAAATGCTGACTAGGAAACTGTGCACCATTGTCAGACATGACTCTGTACAGACTACCATGGACAGAAACATGTCTCTTCAATTTTGTAATGACTATGTTGGATGTCTAGTTAGGAAGAAGGTATTTCAAACCAATTTGAGTAAGAATCTACTAACACCAAATAATGCTGACCATTACATTTGAAAATATCTGCGGCAACCGTCGAACATGGTAATTCAGAAATTTGATGTAACTAAAATGGTTCTTTTTGTTGATGCAGTTTGGTGCTGTTGCAAACTGAACATGCTAGAGTTTCTTTTTCTATATCTTTAGACATAGAAGGCGAAAATAAAATGTCTCTTGCCCTTCTCTTAGTTGAATCAGTACCTGGGTGACCATGATGCAAAATTTTGAGTCTATATTAGATCACAGAGCACTTAAAAAAGCAAACAGTGATTAATTGACTCTATGCAAGTGAAAGCTTACAATTTTGAACTGTCAGAACAGCGAGTTTTTTTCCTAGGGAAAAAAAAATCGCTGTTCCAACAAGAACCAAGAAAAAAAAACATACTTTAAACATTACATTAAGTGGGGGGCTTTGCCCCCCACACCCCCTACTTAAATATACCAACTCCGAGACCGCACTTCAGTGCTGAAAACAGCAAAGTAACAAAGTGGCCAAGCAAATTCTTTCCCAGGGAAAGAATTCGCTTAAAAGCCACTTCGATATTTTGCCATTGCAGGCTTTTGAGTTTGACCAAGACGCATTCGAAAGAATGTGTCTTCAGTCTTCTAATAGGGAAACAAAATTTTGATATATTTCTGTTGTAATGCTTTAGGAATTACTACTTTTGGACCTATCATGATGATTCCATCTTCCATCATGAGTTCATCTCTGTAAAGTAAATACTGTTGAATGTCTAGTGGTAAACAGGTTTGTCGTGTTGGCCATCCTTGCCTGATAATGTTTTTCAGCTTCTGGAGAATTGGTTCTGAAGCTGTGTGATTTCTTAGTTCATCAAGCCTTGATGATGACAAATTTCTGACTTTCATGACTTCAATGTCTGTTGTTTCATTTTCACGCTTCTCTGTCATTTGTCTGGGTGTGTGTGACAAGGTATCAGCAAGGTACAAGTGTTTGCCCTGTTTGTAAACAATGTGGAAATTGTACTTTTGCAATGTTAACATCATGTGTTGCAATAGAGCTAGGGCTGTATGCACTGGCTTTTACAAAATTGTCACTAGTGGTTGAAATCAGTCTCATTCTCAGACAATCTTTGAGGCCTAATAGTGACTGCATGTGTCTTTTGACTACCTAAAACTGTAAGTCATAACTGTTTCTAGCAGAATGGCATGGAAGACCTACTGTGACATCAGTCTGAAGCTCTTAATCACCATAATCAACTAGTTTTGCACACTTTGCTGAATCAAGTTTCTCACCACCTTTTACTTTAGCAAACATTTGTGCTGATATAACATTACACTTGGATCCAGTGTTTACTTTAAGCTCTATAGGTTTCCCATTAATTTGTACAGTATAAAATATTTCACTCTTTGCTGACAACTGATAATCTACTGTATTAACTGTTTCTACTGTATTAACTATTTCATCGATCACAGAGACACCTTCAACATAGAAAGTTTGCTCACAGCTCTTGGAGTTTCCTACAGTCTCTATCTGATCTACTTGCTTCTTTGGATACTCTCTTTTAGCATAAGTCTGCAGCACTTTAAACTTGCAAAGCCTTTTGAAATTATTCCTCTTTTCACATTTGTGACATTGCTGACCAAAAGTTAAACACTTTTCTTGTTTGGGTTCATGACTGCCTCCACAATGGCGACAGTTAACAATGATGTTGGGTGTGGCACTGCCTCTCGGTTTATATTTCTTTTTCTGCAGACTATCAACATTTGCACCAGCAGAAACTGCAAACATGCTTTTATCATTTGAAAGCATATTCATATATTTTTCTGTAATTGCACGTATTGGACAAATCTTAGTGGCTTTGCTCAATGTTAATTCTCTATCTCAAAGCAAAATCTTTCTCGCTGTATCACTATTGACATCACATGCAAGACGGTCTTTTATCAACTCATCTCATAGATCACCAAATATAGGTATTTTTGTTTTATTTCTAAAGTCAGTAATATATACTGCAATAGTTTTACCAGGCTTTTGATTCCTTGTGTAAAATTTATGCCTTTCCATTGTAATATTAATTTGAGAGTTACTTGTTTCTCTAAATTTACATTTTAAGCAGTCAGGGTCTTCCTGTATTTCAGCCTGTATCACAGCATGGCAGTTCTCCCCCTCCCTTTCATACTGAGCAGGTGCATACACAAATTAATATTCTCACTCATTGGTCTCTGAGCCAGCTAAATTGAGAAGTATAAATGCTCTTGTATGTGCATCATTATCAGAAAATGGAGCCTGTATGAAAATATATTCTTGCTCAAACACTTGCCAATTCTCTGCAATATTATGATCAAACACCAGAGGTTCAGGTCTGTGAAATCCCCCTGCCATAACAACAATTTTTTTTTAAACATAAGTATAAACCTGGTACTTGCAATTTTGCTCAAGTACATGACAATCTCTCCAAAAATGCTTTATTTTAATACTATAAAAACCTCAAAAACTCAGGACACTTTGGAAACTTCAAAAAATCTTAGTTACTGTGAAAAAGTCAGACATTGCAAAAAAAAAATTTGGACATTTTAGCCTTTTGAAGCATTTTAAACACTTCAGAGATTATTTCAAGCACTTTAAATATTATGCCGCTATCTTGGACATTTCGAACATCTTGGAAATTATTTTGAGCACTTCGAATGCTATGTCACATGTTTGGTGAGTGAAAATCATTTGAAATGAATTTAAGTAACTTCAAATAACCATTGACCTGTTTGTGAGTTCACTTCTGGATATTACTCTACTTCTGTGTGCCTCATGGTTTACGTGTTGCTTCTACTTTGGATCCCATTCTGACATCATGTCGCATGTCTCATGTATTGAAATGAGACACTAAGGCTGGGTATGTGTTCAAGTTGTTTATTATACATACACACATCAGGAGCTGTAACTTGTACATAATGCTTCATACTTCATATTTTACTGACTGACTTGTTACTTCTAACACACTCAGATGTGCATTTCCATTTAAGCTTACATTCACCCTGAATGACGACATGAAAATGGCACTGATCTCACACGTGTTCAGTAGCTTATATGCATATGCTCTCTAGCTACAGTGGCTGACTAGGTTCAATATACACACTGATCTACACTGGCTTCTTTTCTGATTTTAAACTTCCAGCAGAGAATCAAACACAGAATGCAAGTCAAGGTCAAATGTGTGAGATAGAAGCTCTCTCTAAAAACTTGGGTACAATTATGTAATGTTTGCTTCACATTCTTAACATTCTTGAATTCAATGCAGCAACTTCAGGAAATTATTTTTATTTTGTACGCATTTTAGCAATCACATTTTAAAGAGCAGCTTTTGAGGCAGCAATGCAAAGTTGAAGTAAAAGAAACCAATCCCTTTTCTGCCCACAAAGGTAGTTGTGTTCTTTATATTGTTCTGGCAAATGAGCCTCACAGCCACAACTAGTCACTCATGCTGATCCATGACTTGTCACTTGTTCTGGTACATAACCTGTGGAAGAAGGAGATTTAAACAAACATTTAAAACAGAATATAGTCCATGTTGCACTCTGGATATCATTAAGACTAATGTTTAATTTAGAACTTCCACCATTATCTCAGCTAGGTGTGGTCTTATATTGATAGAACTGGCATACTTTGATTAGCTAAGAACCTCTACATCCTGTGGTCAAATCCCTGGGTATGACTCTTCAATAAGTGGATGTCTGGTTGAGAGTCTTCAAGAATGGCCTGGATATGTCTCAATTTACATCTTGCAATGGCACCATTAATCATTTGTACCACGTAGGATTGTGGTTCAGTAATCATTTGAAATATTAGGACTCAGGATTTTGAGTTGGAGAATGAATAAACAAAAACATGGACTTGCGTATACCAAGTCCAAGATTGCCATTTCTCAAAATTTTCCCTTTTGTCTCATGTGTGATGATTTTGTGCTGGAATATAGAATTTCAGCTGGGGTAGGGAGCTTGTCCCATAAATGGGATGTAGAGGCACTTCCTCTCCAGCAAAAGACAAAGCTTGAAGAAGAAGAAGAAGAAGAAGAAGAAGAAGACTATTTGACATTCATTCTTCACCACATTTGTGGTCTTTTAGGTGGACAGGTGGACTAGTTGGCCTGGTTGAAGGACAGATTGAATATTTGTGGAATATTGTTTGCCATAGAAGTATTTGTAAGCATCTTTTGCTTTTTGGTGATTCTTCCTGAAAAATTTGAAAGGAGAAGTCTGTTTTTTTTCAGTTTGTTTCTAGTATTAGTTGAGTAACTATGATTTGTGTACCAAACATCAGCGTTCCGAGGCTTACTTCAGTATCACAGTGTGGAGTAGCACACTAAGACATAAGACCATTGTAACAATTAGGTTGGTGAAGAATATTTATGTGGTTTGAACTTTTCTTCTGCAGCTTCATTGAACTGTGAATATTATGAACTTGATATAGCCATAATACTTAGAACCAAGACAAAGAAGAACAACCCTGTTGAACCAGTAACCATCAAACAAAAGAAAAAATGGGGTAGATGCCTATGGCCAAGCAATGTCTCTGGTTTAAAAAAAAAATTATAATCCAAGGCATGAAAGCAAGGAGTTTATTGAAAGATTTAAGCGCTTTTGTCCCAAATTTAAAATCAAATGGACTTCATCAGAACAAATACTATCGGTAAAAACAATGCTTCACCTTCTTTCAGGCATCTGAAGAAGGTGAAGCATTGTTTTTACCGATAGTAAATTGTTTTCTACTGACATTTGCTCCGTTTGTTTTTATTGGTTTCTTTTACGCTTTTCAAAGTTCTAATTCTGTTTATATAGTGTAGCCCATTTGTTATAAAAATATTTAGAGTAAACAGGTTAAAATGAAATCTATAACCAAAAGTGACCACCAAAGTAAAACGATACCAGTAAATGCAAGAAAATGCAATGTAAGGCGAAACCATGAAGCCACGGAGGGAGATTCAAACCAACAGGTTTGTTCTGCTATAACATTAACGTTGACACAATTTGTTGTCATAATACGTTTTCATTTAAAGTTACTTCGTCAAATGTGGGCGTGCAATACCTGCTGTCGATTTCACAATACAAATTTAGTTAAACATACTTTTCTGATCCTGTCCCAATAGTTAAAGCACAAAACTGAAAAACAGAGACAAAAAAAAAAACACCATTCTCCACCCTAACAGCGTCCTAATCTAATCGCTGGAATTTAGCAGCATGAAGCTTTAAAATGCCACCAAAAGACACCATGTCATTCATGCCAGGTTTCATGCTGGCATTGAGATGTAATTGCCAGAGAAGCTTCTTATATTTGAGCCTGAACTCCCAAGGGCCACCCATTGTATTAATAGAGACCCTTGCCAGAGCAAACCAATACAAATTCTTCCTTTCTATACCCTCTACCTTATGTTTACATAGTGCATTGTTCATACTGGAACATTGTGTATCATAGTAATGCTCAAAAGTCCTCTTTCTGAGCATGCATTCTTTTTTTCCTACTTATGTAGTATGAATGACATGGGTCATATACAACACCCAATCACAGTTATAATTCAATTTCAACTCCTTTTCCCATGTTTTCAGTTTTAAACTTGATCCTTCATGTATGTACCTGCATTGCCAACCAGCCCAATATTTTCTCATTTGTCGATTATTTTTTTCTATGTCCTAAGATTGTATCAGCTTTTTCTAACCTTTCCTTGAGGTTTAATTGCCTCTTAAAAGTAAATTGTGGCTCATTTCCCAAAATCACATTGACCATCTCATTGTACCCTATCCATTTCCAATTATCTCTTATAATGTTGTTAGTATAGTTACTTTCTACACCATATTCAAGTAACATGGTGTTACAAGCATCACTGACATTATATATTTTCTTCACTTTGATTCTGTTTAACAATGGACACTTTTCCTAACAAGAGACTGTAAATATTTTTTCTCCTTTTGTCCTCTACTTCGTGTTTGATGGCATCCAGCATTACAGGAGGGTAACCCCTTATCTCCGAACATATCGTATAGTTCTTATAGTACCCTAAAGAATTGATTGTTGTCAGAGCTAAGTCTTGAAGTGAGAATCATCTGTCCCTTGACAAGACTTTTCTTTTGAAAAGGTAGGTGATTGCTTGAAAAATGTAAGAAGCTATTGGTATATGTTGGTTTCCTATATAGTTTAGAGATAAATTTCCAATTGAGTGTGCCCCTGGTTAATGTTATATCTCATCATGGCAGTGTTTAGCTGTGAACCTCAAGAAATCAGTGCTGGAGTTTAAAAATTACACAAATTCAAGGAATTGTTCAGTGTCACCTTTCCAAATGATAAATATATTGGCCAAAAACCTCATGAAAGTGATGATATATTTCATATATTTAGACTTAAAGATGACATTTTTTTCCCAGTACCAGAGTACATTTACATATAGAGGGGCACAGGCAGCACCCATTGCCATGCCTTTTGCCTGTCTGAAATACTACCCTCAAAAAATATATAGTTATTTTCAAGTACAGACTCCATAAAATTGACCAGAATATGGCATTCCTTATTTGTTAAGAAGCCACAACTGTTACAGGCTTCGCTAAACCAGTTCAGTCCTATATTGTGTGGAATGCAAGAAAATACGTCTTCTATATCCACTGTAGCAAATGTACTTTTTTCCTCAAACATTTCAGTCATTGTGGCATGAATCTTTCAAGATATAAGTGTATTTATTAAACAGATTCTTAAGTTTTCCAGCCACAAAAACTGCTAAAGGATTCAATTTAGACTCTGTTGCAGCAACAATAGGGTGCAAAGGTGGATTTGCTGTATCCTTATGTATCTTCGGGATACCCAAGATAGTGGGAATTAAGGGGAAATCCACCTTAAAATATTTGTATAGTTTGTAGTAAATCACTTCCTGATCTAAGAGATCTTTAAACATTGTATCTATTTTATAATAGGCCCTATTTACTTCATTTCTGGAGACTCTAACATGTTTTTCCTCTCTATTTAATACATTATACATTTTAGCAGAGCAATCTAAAGCATTCATCAAAACTATTCCACCACCTTCGTTGGGTTTCATAGTTCTAATTACTCTGTTATGAATTAATTAATTCAAAAGATCAAATTCATGCTGAGATTAATTGTGACCATTTCCAAAATGTTGCTGATAAAGCTTCCTAATATCCGATTCACAAATTTTTCAAATAATGATAATGTAGGGTACAATGTGGAGTTATATGTACTTTTCTTAGAAAATCGTTTATTTGAAATAGTCGTCTGGGACTTGTCATAAAATATAATTTTAAGATAAAGTAACACCTCACCTATGTCTATATTTACTCTAGGCACAACATAAATAAATCAAAGTGTCGTAAACCAATGTCCTGGTCTCTGTAATTATATATTTTAAAACCCTTATTATTGTTTCTATATAACTCTCAAAGAATTAATTAAGAAGGTTAATATCATTATTATTGTTAACAGACACAGAAGAACAATCAAGGCACAGCTCTGCAGAGTCATTCAAGGACTGCACCACCATCCCCTCCTATTTTTTTTCCTGTTGTTTCTCTGTTGCTGACTGTGACTGTTTAAAGTCTCTTGTTGCTCTGTGAGTTCCCTTAATTCCCTTTTTTGCAATTCTCTCTGATTGCCTCAGGAGTGGAAACGGTTCTGTGCCTCAAAAATATTTCATACTTCATGCCCTGAATCAGTTTTTATATTTAAAGTATCAAACTTAAACTGGTTAACATTATACTGAGAGGCATACCGTCTAGGATAAGCAATCCCCTTTGCATACTCAGCCTTACCTCTTTTTAACTTGTTATATTTCCTAGCTTTAATTTTGCCAACCTTATTGTCTATTTTAGCAAAAATATTAAAATGAGAAAAGCAAAGAATGTCCCAAAGAATTAAACTCCTTTGTGCATAACAACAGAAAATCTAAGTAGTAAAACAAATGAGAAAGCAAACACAGCTCGGAGGATAAAACCTAAATTAAAAATAAAAATAAAAAATAAAAAAATTAAAATATTTAATTGATCTGTCATGAAATAACAAAACATTGTTCAGTGAGGTGTCTAATCTCTGGATATCTTCCAGAAGTGCAGTCATATATTTTTTCATTAAAATGAACCACTGTACCCATTATATGGCACCCACAGTCATCATAAATCCCAGTTAATTGTTCATATAATTCATTGTCTCCTATACCATTAGGTATTTTTCATACTCTATGGCCCTTAGGGATGTGCCATTTAGAGATACATTCTTTTAAGTATAAATTATCTAGCTGCAAGGTTTTGAACATGGAAAATTTTAGTTTAAACTGTCATAAGTGTTCATCAAAAGAACCACTTACTGTTTGTATATCTTCAGCCTGCATAGCTTTAAAATCCATACTGTTTTGCTAGATATAAAAATCAAATTTCACATAATTTGCAACAATTCAATAATGGGATAAACAATACGGATGCCACTCTGTTGTCCAATCCATATTCCTCATATCCCATCCTCTTGTTGCATCATTTACAGCAGACCAAACCATTCACTCAGGGGGAGTATGGTTTTTGGCTACTTCCCTTTGTTGATTCAAGTGGGTATATGAACTTCACAATGGGTCTGATGACCCAAAACAGTCATTAGTTCTCTTGCTGATTTTTGTGGCCACAGGAGTTAATAACTCAATGAATTGTGTTAAGCAACAATTGATCATAGGAGGTTACTAGGCTAATGGCCCCAGGGCCCTTACAAGCCTAGCCAAGTTCAATCCATGTTCCCAAGGGTGTTTGGTTCAAGCAGACACTAAAATCAGCCCCTATTGCCCCTTTCTAAGTGGGACACAGGTGGAACCCTCAGGGTGAATTTGCATTTACCCATCCAGTTGTCCAAATTACACTTAAATAGGGCCAATGAGGGGCTTTGTTTAACATGAATAGGAAGCTTGTTCCAAAGGTGGGCAACTTCTGTGAGACAAATCTGTCTCTCCAACAAGTTCTGTTGATGTCACATAACAGACTAAGGCCCTTTGAATGAATGACCTGTGTACCATTTGACTTGCGAATGTGCATTTCCATTAAAGCTGGGTCAGAGATTGCTTTATATGCAAGGCACATGTCACCTCTGAGCACTCTGTATGACACAGAGTAAAGTGAAAATGATTTCAGTCTGTTCACATAAGGCAGATCTTGAAGACCCTGTATTTTCTTTGTAAGGAACATTTGTGGTCTCTCCAGTTTCTGCAGGTGTTTGGAAAGGAACATACCAAAGGGAGTGTTGTACTCTATTATTGGCCCAATGAGAGAAGAGTACAGGGGGTAATAACCTGTTTTTTTTTCTGGATGCAATGCCTTACTTATGAGATGAACAATATAAAATGCCCTTCTTGCTACTGTGGAGATGTGGTTATCAATTTAAGGTTGCTGTCAACCTGTGTGCTCAAATCTCTCACAACTGACTGTGTGCTTAGGGTATTGCTATTGATGTGGTAGTTTGCAGGAACATCACCCTTGTCAAAGGGGATGATAATGCATTTTTTTTTGCATTAAGTTTAAGACCATGACTTTGGCAACTGTCATTAGTCTGAGTAAGTCCTTCTTGCAGGATGTTGACATTCCTAGTGGTTTCAATGATTGTTCCCAATTTGCAGTCATCAGCAAACCTTGTCAACCATAATCCTTTAGTTTAAGCCTGTACTTTGGAGAAGTACATCTCAAACAGTAGGGGTCTCAGAACTGATCCCTTTGGAACATCACTGGTTATGGGTCTGCTGTAGGAGGTGGAGTCCTCTATTTTGACCATATGTGTTCTACCAGTAAGCCAGTTTCCAGCCCACCTGACAATATATGGGTTGATATCCAGCTGGGTGGGTTTATCAATGGTATCTGAGTGCAGGATTTTGTCAAAGGCCTTGACTAAGTCAAGGTAGGCCATATGCACAGATTTACCCTCCTTTAGGGCTTTGGTGAGTGTCACAAAGAAGCCCATTAAGTTTAACAGGCATGACAGGCATGATCTCCCCTTGACAAAGTCAAACTGAGTCATGAATTTGGAGATTTCCTATATCTTTGTAAATAAGGTCCATGATGATTCATTCCATGGCCTTTCAGATAAGACTGGTCAGACTAATGGGTCTATAGTTCACAAGGTCTGTAGATGCACCTCCTTTGCACAAAGGGATGATGGTAGCTATGTTCCATTCTGCTGTGAAGAAGCCTGTGCTTAGGCTGTGATTGAAAGGTGTGCCCAATGGTGAGGCTAATTCTTATTTTAACCAATGTAGAACACAGCCTGGGATGCTGTCTGGTCCCATAGATGCTGTGTTTGTGGCCTTGGAGAGGGTGTTTAAGACCTGCTCCTTGGTGATACTAGGGGAGAGGCAATTGTTAGGGATGCTTTGGAATATATGTAGTGGGGACAGAGGAGTGAAGTTTCACTGAACCTGTCAGTCAGTAGGTTTGCTATATCCATAGGTTTTGTATATGTAGCACTTTTAACTATGAGTTCAGCACAAATCTGGACTTTACATTTGAGGTTATGGATGTAATTAAAGAATGCCTTGTGGTTATCCTTAGTTAGGGAAGTCAATTCGGATTCATAGTTAGCTTTGGAGGACTTCACTAGGAGTCTTATTTGGTTGTTTAAGTTGAGGAGGAATTGCTTCCAGTTTTGAGACCATTCCTTCCTACTTTTAAACAGCAACTCTTTCTTCTATTGTATAGCCTATTAATGGCAGTTGTCGACCAGACAGATTTATTTTTCCTTGAAGATATTGCTTCAGTTCTATTAGATATAGCAGAGTCAATACAATTGTAGAGGTGCTCATATAAAGTATTGGTGTATAACTCAGCATAGGTGTCTGTTCCATCAGTGTGGGGGGGGGGGCTATAAAGCTATTTATGCTGTCATGTAAGAGGTTGTAATTGGCCTTTGAGAAGTTTTTTAGTCTAGTTGTTGCTAAGGGGTGAGACTGATTTGTGATCAAATCTCACCAGAGATGGCCACACACACTGTAGGTGGTGCAGTGGTCCCCCATGCACCAGATCCAGGATGTTTGACCACCTTGCTGGTGTGTCATCCAGCTGGTCCAGGGCATTGGAGTTAACAAAGTCCATGAACCTTTAGGCAAGTGAGTTAGAACACGTATGATTTGTACAGTCAATGGATGGGTAATTAAGTCTTCCAAAACCAAGCTATTTGGTTGCATCTTGATTGACTCAAGTAGATCCAAGTAGACTGAGTGGACATCCTGATTCATGGAAGGGATCCTATAGCTGGCATTGACCTGAAGAGGGGTCTTAGCTACAGTCAATTGTACCTAAAGTAATTCAAGGGAACTGTGCTATTTAACCAATCTAGAGGTGCACTTATCTTTAATGAATATTGATACATGACCTCCTTTAGTTCTCATGACTTCAGTTTGTGGTCTGAAAATGTGGAAAGAAATGTAACCTGGTATAGCTGGGATGCTCACTACAGTCCTAAACCAAGTCTCAGTGACTGTGCAAGTGTCAGCATCTTCCAAGGTGAGGACTGCTTCTAGTGATTGAAATTTTTGGTTTAGAGTTCTAGCATTTATCAGCAAAACTTTGAGGTTGTTTTTAGAGGGTATTTTTACATCAGGAATTTTGTTCTTGTGACGTTGCCTAAAAAATACACCATGGGTTGACAAGATCCTTAGTCAGGAATCAAAATCCCAGGGGTGACAGATAGTGGATCCCCTTTAAATGACACCAGAAACTAAGCCAGTTGTTGAAGTCAATCATTTTTTGTTTGGATTGAGGTAAGGTAAAATGCTGCTTAAGGCTAGGCAATAATACTTGCCTGAGACACATAATCAGAGAGCTCAGTCATGTCTCTCTTCATATAGTCCAGTGAGGTACATCTCAAGTCATTCACACCAACATGGACTATGATGGAGTCATAACAGTGCCTGTTGTTGAGAGACTTGAGTGCGTGTGTGATGTGGTGGATCCTGATACTTGACAGAAAGCTGACTGTGACTTTTTCATTATCCATCCTGGTGAGAGGGACATCTGTGTGTCTCACAATTGAGTTGCCAATGACTAAGATCTTTGTTTTTGTGTTACGCCTTAGGTACTTAACTGTTGTGACAGTAGTGTGTGATATACTATGTGTACTATGTTCTGCAGATTATGTATTATGTGAATTGTCTTATGTTTGTGTTTGGGAGGTCTCTGATGTTTAGATAATCTTCTGGTAAGGACCTCTGCATATGTGGGTTTATGTGTTGTCGGTTTGTTAGGTGTAGGTGGTGAGGTGTGCATGCTGACAACCTGCTTAGCATCAGATGAACTGACTGGTGAACGACAGAGCCTGGATTCTAAGTTCTTGATATAGATACATCTATCGCATAATGAATTCGTGTGGACTAGAAGAAGTGAGTTGTCAGTGTACATGAGGCAATTGCTACATTGCCTCAGGATGCCCCTGCCAACCAGGCTGGCTGCAGAAACTGTGGGAAATTCTCTGTCCATAATGCTAGGTAAGTGGATGTGGTCAGAAAACAGGCAGAGGACAGAAAGGGTCAGGTAACGTAGAGGACAGGAGAAGTGGACAAAAAATATGAAGGGCTGGTGGGTAGGATCTGCGTTGGTTGTATTAAAGAATTTAGTCTTGTGTGCTCAGGGTGGGGGGCTATTTACATTTACATTTACAGTGGGTCTACAATAATAAGCAGAAATACTATGTTATAAGCAGGTAGGATATATGTGATATAAAGCTCTCCAGTTAATACGACAAGTATAGAAATAAGACGTTTTGGGTGTTGGTCAATGTTTTTAATGTTTTGAATTGGTAATATAGGATTTATATATTTTTGCAATGTTAATTATGTGGATGAACAAGTCTCAAATATTTTTTAATTGAGTTGGTCATATGACTAAATTGCATTTAAATGGGCTATTACAGAAAACTGTTTTACTCTGATGAAGCCCAGTGCAAAGCTGGGTGAAAGCACTTAGTTTTAATAAATACTGTCTTGCTTGTACTTTTGGCGGTGGTCATTTTTTATTTTTTATTTTCTGAGTTTGTATCCTTTGGGTAGTCTTTATAGGATCTGTGTTGGTACCTCAGGAGCTTCGCTGAATGTATCACCTGTCAGTGAAGGACAATCATGAGAACTCACCAACAGAGCACCAGCAGAGTACTAAGGGAAAATTTGCAGGCAGAAGTGTTTGCGCCTATAACTGTCAATGGTGCCCACCACTGCTCTGCAGTGCAGGATGAGCTAATAAGTGCAAACCCACGCAAATGCAGTGCTTATGTAGCAAATGAGACCAAACTGATTTATACTCTGTTGCATATCATCTGCTCTGAGGTGATCTCTGCTTAACATACAAGGCCATGTCAAACCCAGAGTTGTTGGACATGCTCCACTTAAAGAAATCCCAAGCCCTCAGAGCCTCACGCTCCAGGGATCTAAACCTTGTCATCACAATGAACAAACCATGCTGGAGGGATAAGTTCCTGACACAGAGACTACACATACTCTGGAATAGACTGCCCATACATGTCAAGCAGAGTGCCTCCTTAGCCCTCTTCAAAAGGAACCTTGACGATTGGATGGGAGATAGGAAATTCACCCTGGGGATCACATCATTCACCCTGCTAGACAGGAGTCCAGGGTAGTAAATATTGTGGGAAGAAATATCTAGGGAACTGTTATGGCTAGACTTGTATAGGCTCTAGGGCTGATAGCCTAGTACCAACCTGTGAACCTATGAACTAATAAAAAAGCTCAAAACTGAGCCCTATTCTAGCAAAATTCAATCAAATGAGTTCTAATTGCACACTCCTGTGACTATAGTGCAGGGGAACCCTCTCCAACAAAAGATGGCCTGGTTTAGTGCTCAGGTTATGCAAACAAAACTAGATTCAGCAGGTCTGAATCTAGTCTATGCTGCAGTAAACAAAGTGCAACAGTTTCAGAAAAATAACAGTTCAAATAAGCAGTGATATGGTAAAAATGCAGTTCAAAAGTGCAGTATACCATGAAAAAGTCTACTTACGTTTTGCAAAGATCAGCAGATGCCTTCGATTGATCAGATACATACAGCAGAACAGTGGCTGGTCACCAAATTCTGTGGAGCTTTGCTAAAACAAGCTCAAAGCTGTGCAAATGCAGTACTTATGTAGCAAATGAGAGCAAACTGATTTAGGCAAATCAACCAATAAAAAAGCTCAAAACTGAGGCCTGATCCAGCAACCTTCAATCAGATGAGTCCTAACTGCACTGCACATTCCTGCCATTAGGGTGCAGAGGAACCCTCTCCAACAAAAGATGGTCATTTTAGTGCTCAAGTTATAAAAACAGAACTAGATTCAGAAGGTCTGAATCTAGTCTATGCTACAGCAAACAAAGTGCAATAATTTCAGAAAAATAAACAGTTCGGTAAAGCAGGCACAATATGCCTTCAACCAGCAACTCCCAACACAAAAGAGCAGAGGCTACCCTGTCCTCCCGAAAGAGTGTAGACCACAATATTTCTTAATGTAAAATAAGTAGCCTGAAGCCCAAGAACTTAAACCAGAACTTCAGAACTAAGACACTTTTAGAATTACAAACTAAGCCTTCAACCAGCAATTCCCAACTTAGAAGGGTGTAAGCTACCACTCCTGCCATGAGAGTGTAGACTACAAACCTTCTTAATGTAAAACAACTGACTTGAAGCCCAAGTGCTTAAACCAAAACAAAGAGATTTAGAATAACAATAATTTCAGTTTAATTAGGCTACTAACAATCAGTAATACATGCAGGAGAATAAATACAACTGAACACTTTTAAGAACAAGCAGCAAAAGCAAAATAAATTAATACAGTAGGAAGAAACACAAATACAGCAAAAGCAGCTGAATAAAGTGCATTTATTTTTTTCTTTTAAGTTAAGTGGGAAGGGAGGAGACAGAAGATAGTTCAAGGTTAAAAAACTAAGGTGGTGGGTCTTCCCAAATGATCTCTATACTCAGTAGAATGATCTGATGAGATGGGACTGGGAGGATTGTCCAAATCAGATTTATAGTAGGGGCAGCCAACTCAAAAGCCATCAAGCTTAACATATAACAGTTGAGTGGATGGGTGTTATAAATAAAATGCAGACAGAGATTACTAATATTTAGGCAGAATGCAGCAAGCAAGCCAAACAAGCACTCCAGCTAAATAGAGACATTTCTAGGTAAATGAGGAAAACTATTTCTCAGCTCCTCCCAATAATTACCTGATGTTATTCACTGCTTGAAAAGGAAGAGAGACTGAAACAGCCCCTCAGTAAAAATGTTGGTTATTGGCCATTCTCTTTTCCATTCTACTTGGAAATCACCAGCTCCACTGCCCAAGAACAACTCATGCAAGGATATAGCGTGTTCACTCTATTGAAACTAAGAACCAAGACAAAGAAGAACAAGTCTGTTGAACTAGTAACTATCAAACAAAAGAAAAAACAATGGGGTAGACACCTACAGCCAAGCAATGTCTCTGGTTTTAAAAAACTATAATCCAAGGTATGTAAGCAGTTTACTGAAAGATTTGTTAAGTGCTTTCATCCCAAATTTAAAATCAAATGGACTTCATCAGAACAAATACTTCCATCACTGCACCAACCCCTTATAAATTACATCTTTCTCACATGATTAATTAACAACTTCCAAATAAGGCATTAACACTAAAGAAAAGTCATGTTTAAAAATCACAATTAAAAATGTCCCTTATAAAATGACCTTGAAAAAACAATTTATTTTCATAACAATAGCAAAGCTATATGTTGACTTCTATTTATATAGTATAGTCCCTTGCTTTCATAGGCAGTGGTGGTGCAGCGGTTAGCATTGCTGCCTCACAGCAAGAAGTTCTCCAGTTCAGTTCTCAGCTGGAGTGCCTTCTGTGTGGAATCTGCATGTCCTCTCTGTGGTCGAGTGACGTTTAAAGACATGCAGGTAGGTGCATGCATGAATGGGTGTGCCTTCTTTGAAGGTTGGGTGTTGGGCTGCCACCTCAGCACCATAAAAATCCACTGCCAATCATTAGCGGACCGGAGCTCCACTATGGCGACCACTAACCAGGAAAAGCAAAAAGACATTAATTTTAGTCCCTTACTTTCATATCTTGTTTTATAGTTTTTTTTTTGAACCTGAGGCATTGCTTGGCTGTAGGCACCTATCCACTTTTTTCCTTTGGTTGTAGGCATTTACCCCTTTTTTTCTTTTGCATAATCCTCAGAAAATTGCTGGAAGTCCATGGCTATGAATCCTTATTGGTGATTAATCCGATTGCCACATTATATCTGGTAAACATGTCATTGCTGGTACATGTAGTATTTGTGTATCATGCAAGAAAAAATCCAGTACTATGAAGTAACTTTTTTCTTCAAACTCACATAGATCTGCAGCAATTTTCTGCAAGAAAAACTTTTGGTAACGGAGATTGCAGCAATGATTCTCTCCTCTAGGGTGGTTTACCTATGATGTTAAACTGTGTTATAGGCACATGATTTGCAATATCCATCCTGATTTTGTGCTACCATACCAGCAATGGGCTCTTTCACAATATTTAGGCCTTAATGTAATTTATGTGTTTGCTTAAGTACTTAGCATTCTGAAGGTATTTGGTTTCATATAATTACAAACCATTGTGTTTGGATAACTTTAGTCTGACAGCATAGTATTTCTATATCAGATGCTTTGTGTTCAGTGGTTAAGGTATTCATCCCTTACATATTTAATGACTATCAGTAGCTTATGATCATGTTTAGTAGCTTGTTTTAGACTTTTTAAGCTTTTTGGCATTTACTGGTTGTTTTTCCATGATACTTTGCACATATGCAGCAATATCTCCTTGGGTATCAGATTTCACCTGATCAAATATTAGTCAAATATTAGATTTTTTGAAAATGTGTAAGACACAGGCAGTTGCTTTCCAGATATATATGAATTGCTGTGACATTAAACATCTCAGAGTAAGACTTAAGCCATGGTGCAGGGGTGCCATTATAGCAATAACCCAGGCCTGGGTGTGGGTAATGCTGGATTTATCCACGGTTGGCGTGGTTTGGTCCCGAGGGCAAAGCCCAAGGGACCAAACAAAGCCAACCATGGGTAAATCCAGCATTACCCACACCCAGAAGTGGGTTATTGCTATTATACAATGACATTATTTAAGAAAAAAAATAATTACTTTTCTTAAATAATGGCATTGTATAATGCCTCCTTGCTGCCCTTCCACAGCTGTCTGGTATTCCGCAGAAGTTCTGATGTACTGCGCATGCCTACGCAGTACATCAGGGCTGTGGGCAAAAGCAATGGAGAAAGCAAGATCTCCATTGATTTTTACTGTTTTGCTATGTTAAATGGGTTTAACATAGTGAGACAGCTTTAAAAAAAGCAAAGGAGAATCTCTGTTGCTTATTTTAAAGCTGTCTCGCTATGTTAAACCCATTTAACATAGCGAGACAGGTTTAAAAAGCAACGGAGAAAGCAAGATCTCCGTTGCTTTTACTATTGGCGCTATGTTAAAGGAGTTTAACATAGCGAGACAGCTTTAAAAAAGCAACGGAGATCTCCGTTGCTTTTTTTAAACCTGTGTCGCTATGTTAAACTCCTTTAACATAGCGAGACAGTGTTTTAAAAAAGACTTATACTAATGGAAAACGTCTGGGCGACCGGACCTTTTTCCATTAGTATAAGTCGATTTACAACATGCACGCTGGCCAATCAGTGTGCATGTTTTCGAATATTAATGGAGGGGGTCATGGTATAATATAAAATTACTTATGGCATCAAAAAAAAAGTAGTCACTGCTTTTTGTTGAATTTAGAAAAATGTACCACAGAATGATAGATTTTCCATTTCAAACTACACTTATTCCTTTTTTTTCTTATCATCTGCATCACAGTCTCATTAAA